>NC_025698.1:9286140-9298303 GCF_000633955.1 Camelina sativa
AATTGCTGCTGAAAGAGAGATTGTCAAAAATGCAAATTCTTGACAGTTTGCTGGCCAAAACTGGACCGCTTACTCCGAAAGAAGAAGCTATGAAAGAGAAGCTGCTTGACTTAGTGGATGATTAGTATTGTTGAGTCTTGTTGAGTCTTGTTGTGTCTTCTTGAGTCTTGTTGTGTCTTGTTGTGTCTTGTTGAGTCTTGTTGAGTATTGTTGAGTCTTGTTGAGTCTTGTTGTGTCTTCTTGAGTCTTGTTGTGTCTTCTTGAGTCTTGTTGTGTCTTGTTGAGTCTTGTTGTGTCTTGTTGAGTCTTGTTGTGTCTTGTTGTGTAACGGATGTCTAATTATAATTATAAGTTGATGTTTTATGTGTACTGCTTATCTGTCTATTAATTTCTTAATTATAATTTGCTTTTGTTAACAGAACAAGGAACACATGGGGCGATATAGGAACAAGGAACACATGGGGCGATATAGGAACAAGGAACAAGGAACACATGAGCGAGATCAAACACTTGAAGAGAGTGTGTTATTATGTTTGATTGCTGTGTTATGTCTGATTATGTTTAAGTAGGACAGTTCTCATATATCTTGTGACTCGTACTTGTTTTTCCCATGTGTATGGTGTTGTTTAATTTTGTTTGATACTCGGTCAGCTGTTCCCATGTGAAGGATCACATGAACTTGTTTTTTTCCTACACAAGAATACAACAAGGATCACAAGATATATGAGAACAAAAAAAACAAACACAAAAATACAACATATAAAATTACAACCAAGTCTCATGGGAGAAGAGAATCACAAAAATACAACATATAAAATGAACGAGATGGNTACTACGTTAACGGCAGAGAGTACAATTTGACTTACTATCTGACAGACGGTATTTATCCAAAATGGCCAACGTTTATTCAATCCATACCACTACCACAGACTCCAAAAGCATCTTTATTTGCTGACCGCCAAGAAAGCTACCGAAAAGATGTTGAGCGTGCGTTCGGTGTCCTACAAGCTAGATTCGCGGTCATTAAAAATCCATGTCTTTTATGGGATAAAGACCAAGTGGGATTGATTATGAGGGCGTGTATCATACTCCACAATATGATTGTCGAAAATGAACGAGATGGATACAGTCAAGCTGAGGTTTCTGATTTCCCACAAGCAGAGGGTGTGGATCTTTCATATTCTATCAATATGAATTCAAATATTAGCAACGTGTTGAATGGTCAAATAATAATCCGTGATAGAGAAGTGCATGACCAATTGAAACTTGATTTAATTGAACATTTGTGGACTAAATTTGGATATTAATTATGTTTCATGTTTTAATTAAATATGTTTCTATATTTTATTTCATGGTGTGTTTTATGTTTTTGTTTTTTAATGTTTTGTGTAATAATTTAAAATGTTGTATGTTATTTTATGTTTTTCTTAATAAAATATGTTTCTTTGATATATAAAATAATTTTGAATATTTTAAGATATTAATTATTATTTTACTATATTTATTATTAAGAAACCCTTAAATTTGGTTCTACCAATAATCAACAAAATTTTCCTTAACTCTTAGCAAAGTTTCTTCTCTTTTTTTTCTTATTAAATATGCCTTAAGAAACAACTAAGAAACTAAACCAATGAGGATAGTCTTAGTTCTTAATTCTTAAGTACGTGTCACGCAAGTTTTGAAAAAAGTCTAGCCTTACTTTTTTTTTTTTGACATCCTCTAGCCTTATTATTTTATATTTTGAAATCTCACCCATAACTATGAATTGTATAACCACATTATACTACCTTTTGGTTAGAATCTCACAATACGTAATTAATTACGTATATATTTTGAGAAAACTGAGTCTAAATTCATTTTTATCATGTGTTTTATTGGTAACATATACACCATGCGATAAGGTTATACTGCTTATATTGTGATCATCTACATTCTGAAATGGTATAAAACTCTTTTCTCTGCATTTTTACTTCTTTTTATATATAACTTTGTAATCGTTTACCATTTTATATTTTACCATTATTTTACTCTTTTTATCATTATTATATTAATGAAACCAATAAAATAAATTTGGTTCAGTTACCATTTTCAGACATGATAAGTTTATGTTGGCTAAACTATAATATAAATACGATTAAGATGGAAATATTTGATGATCAAAAATAAATAATGTGGATTATTTGTATCAAAATCTATAGATGTCCATACATAATTGACGTGCTTATGCAAATTTTTCTTTTTTATTTCGAATTAATAAAATATATTGAATTTACATATATGTTTCTTTTCATACACGCATATTCGAACCAATTTTCTGCTAAAGTAAGACTAGTCTTTCTTTTGGATTGACCGTTCTTCTATTATTTTATTTATTTACTTATTGTTGTCATTTGCGATAGCTGTTAGTATTCTTAGCAATTTAGCATGCATGTAGGAAGAAAACAAAATACATTTGTCCCTATTTTCTGTTATTTATGCTACTAAGTCAAGTGCGTAACATTACAAAAACATAATATTATTAATCCATGTCACAGAGAATAATCACTAATCAGTTAGTTAGTATAATGTTTAGGTATACACATAACACATAATAGTAGTATATTAGTACCGAGTAAACCAACAACTTTTAGTCCTGAACGTGGAGCATCTTCAAGTCAGACGTAAAAGCACAAAAACAAAACAATTAAGCTAAGTGACCAAGTCACAACTCACACAAGTATACTTAATCAACTGTATATAAGGTCAATTATTCAGTATCAGAATTTTAGTAATAAAACAATAAACTAGTCTCAAATTTTATAATTATTCACGTAAACTTATTTTAATACAATTAATTGGTTGATTAACCGAGTCAAGTTGGTTCCATACTCAAAGCACTTAAAATGAGTAATCTCCAATAATGATAAGCATGATATATAGATATATACATGTTAGATATATATAGTACTTATATATGTATATATAGTCATACAAATATATGATATGATAAAATGGAAAAGAGGAGGAAGTAACAAAGAAATTGAGGAGTTTGAACTCAAGTAGAGGAGAGAAAGTGAGGAATATGGTTCGAGAAAATTATAAAGGGAGAGAGTGAATTCAATGTATCATTTTTATTGTTTGGTACGACTCAATTGTCTTACGATTGCTATCTTAATTACGTTACTTCTTGCCTTTGTTACATGCGTATAAGTATATATAACTGCAGGTCTATTTGGTGTGGTCCTAATTAATAAGTATCTTATATCTGCTTTTCAATTAAAAAAATGAGAGACAAAGAAAGCGATATAAAATACCAAAGGTATACTAGTATAATATGTTAATAATTTTACCTCTAGTATTTATAGTTTCAAAATTTCTCATTTTAATTAACAATTATGATACAGTGTTTGTCATTAACATAACAGTTTTTTTTTGCAAGGTTATACATATATATATATATATATATATATATTAAACGAACATTTATTGTTTAAATTAATCATCTGTGTACGAATTTATATACTACTAAATTTTCACGCGGGTGTCCTTGTCTCTGTGGGCATACTTAGTTGTTGCATGCAAATAGACATATAAAATCTACGAGCGTTTATAATATTATCGAAGTCTATTTTTATGATTGTTCCTTTATTTTATTGTGTCTTGTTACTTGCTACTTGCTAACTTGCTACTTGCTCCTTGCTAGTACAATCAACACTTCAACAGTACTATCAACCAGTCCTGCAATCAACACTTCATTATATGATCCTAAAGTAACCACTATATTAATTGATCAATAGTAGTTGATAAGTACATTGTCGTCAAAGTATGTTTAAAAGTTTTTTTTTTTCTTCTGTCTGCAACCAGCTAGAACATTGCATAATTAAAAACGGATCACTATGTGAAGATGCTTTTTTTTTGTATAACATCATCAAAATCACGATTTAATCAAATTATTAGCTAACAACAAAATTTCATATTTGGGAAACCAACCGTTGATTTTCTCTTATATTTTTCGTAGCACTTGAAAATCTTCATAACATTTGACTTCTACTATAAACTATTAAACTATATACATGAATGAGTGACTATTTATGTTTTTGACCTAATAAATAAATAAAAGTTGTTACCGTACGGAACTAAAAAGTTTTACAATAAAACATAGTTGAAACTTGGTTTATCAGTCTATTTTGAAAGGTTCTTGCTTTAGTTAGGTTTGTTGGGTCGGAACTTTGGATCAAAGCTATATGAGTATAAAGTTAGTAACATGATACAGCATTTAGCATATTCTCAAGAGCCATCGAATTCCCTGAGTGAATATAAATTTGATCAACATCAAGGAACTGAATCATCTTAATTATAAGTTACTAAGAGACAGAGTTATATTACCTGTACAAATTGCCAACCCTACCTAAAAAGAATAATACATTCCCAAGTCCCAACATGTAAGAAGAGGAATAATGCTAAGCATAGTTTACGAGAGCTCTAACCAAATTAATTGGGATCAATGATGGGTAGGCATGTCAATTAGGGCCAAAGTCTGCGGGCTGCTCCGACCCGGCCCTGAAAAATAGCGGGCTCGGACTTAAATATATATGTCTAGAAAAAATTGGGCCTTTCGGCAGTGCCGGTCCAGCAAAAAATGAGGCCCAATACATAAACATTTTTTTAATGGATTTTATCATTTTTTAAATGGATTTTATAAGGTAAATTTTAAAAGTTGAAGCAAAATCTTAAGAGTTAATAAAATAGAGGCCTATTTTTGGAATAATACATAGATAAAAATTAAAATTTTCAGACCAAATCTTATTTTTTTTGAAAAGTGAGGCCTATATTTGCAATGTAAATGTTTAGTTGGGCCTAACTTTTTTACTAAAAATTTCAAACAGAATTAGAGGCCCAATACATTTGTGTCATAGGGATGTGCGGCGGGCCGGGCCTGCCTTTCGGTCTCAGTCCGTTTGGGCTATAGGGTTTTTCGGGCTTAGCCCGAAAAGATCTTTAACAAATATATTTGTACTTTTTTGTTAACGTTTTTGTTTGATTGCAATATTTGATTAATAATTTATTTTAAAATAAAGTTTTAAACTCTAATCATAGTTTTTATATTTACTTAAAAACCATACTTAATACTTTAAAATTTTTATCTATGATATTTTATATGAATTATATATTAGTTTATTTGGTTTTAGTATTGAAATTTTGTTTAGTTTTAAACTTTTTATATTAAATTAAGTTGGTTGTAATGAATATAGATGAGTTATTAAATTTTTGATTGATTTGTTTTATAGTGCACCTTCAAACACTGTTTTTTAAGGCTTATAAGTTTGAATTTTTGATCGGTAAGATAAACCCGAAAAAGCCCGAAAAGTCCTGTAGCCATGTTAGGGCCGGGTTCGGGCTTTGAAATATAGGTTCGGAAATATTTTGGGCCGGGCTCAAACATATGCGGGCTTTACGGGTTTTGGGCTGAGCCGGCCGGGCCAGCCCGATTGACATCCCTAATGATGGTAAATGAATGATAGGCACGCATAAGTGTTAAAATAATAATGGGCCTTGAGAAATAAAACTTGAGGCCCATTTCAAACTCAGTAAAATCGTAGTCATAGAGATATGCAACTTCATTGATCAGTTAAGAACAAAAAGAAGACAGGAAAACAAGTACTAGTAGCTTAACTTGTTGAATGTTTGGTTAGAGCTCTCGTGAAAAAAGAACGTGGCTCAAAGATTTCAATACTACAAAACAAAATGAGATATGAAGTATTATAACTACTATTATGTATCATACATAAAGAACAATTTGTTCAAGACAAACCCAAACTCAGCTACCTCTGCTCGTTCTCCTCCTGTCATGTTCCCTTTTGGCGCAATCAGTCCCATTCCTAAGATCTTCTTTATTGCCTGAAGAAACCTTGCCCAAACTCTTTGTGTAAAGCTAATCGAATCGTGAATCATAACACTACGAAAAATATGGGAAGCTAGCTCTTCTTGTACACACTGCATCAAAACATGGCCAAAAACAATCAGTCATTTGCAACCACGCGTATGTTACCGGTCCCTATAATGGTTCAAGAAAAGTATTATAGATTCAGTTTCAGGAAGTGGAACAAATAGTCAAGGACAAGGAGTAAACTATTCCAAAACAAATCTAAGATTGCTTCAGTGATGGGCCAAAGATATAACATTAAAGAAGGAGAAACAAAATGAATCGAAGAGAAGAAATTAGGATATACCTTACAGCAAGTTACACACATAAAGTTGGAGTACACAGCATTGGACTTTTCGACTTTCATTTGTAAGGAGCAAAAATGATGCTAGAGTTGTGGCCACCAAAGCCGAAAGAATTTGACAAGGCTGCTTTAATATCCAGTCTTTCCTTCTTAAGACCCACCAGCAGCTTTGTATCCTGATCCATTTGGTAATGAAGTTGCGGTATTAAATGATCATTCCAGCAATGTCAAACTAAAACTTGTCTACATACCACTGCTTTGTCTGGATTCTCCAGGTTAATATTTGGATGAACCCATCCTGTCTTTATTGCCTGTAAGGAAAGAAGGTCGCATAACATCATTGTTTTGTCCACTTAGCTGGTTAATTTATCCAAGGTGACTTGATTTTTCTTGTAGGTATACTAATGTATCTAGACTTGAAATCATTACCTGAATGGTTGCAACAGCCTCCACGGCTCCAGAAGCTCCCAGCAAGTGTCCGATCATAGATTTTGTCGAGTTTATCCTTAGCTGTCAGATTGTCAAAGGTCACGTAAGAAAACACAGGCATCAGCATATCTACAAGACAAGAAATACTGTCTCAAAAATCAAAATTTCCTCGGATAAATAAACAAGTTGACGAGAGAAACAAACATACCTCAGGATTTTGGCCAAAACAGTGAGCAAGGGCTTGATACTCCTTAAGGTCTCCAGCTGGCGTAGACGTAGCATGAGCATTTATGTAATTTATGTCTTCCTTAGAAATTCCGGCATGAGCTAATGCTTTCTCAATACAGAGAATGACACCAGCACCTGCAGATATTAGATATCTCATTCAGTACAAAGAAAAGCAAACAAAAGAAGAAAGATTGCCGTGGATTAGTGAATAAAGTTAGTTAGAACACAAAAGGGATCTACCATCAGGATGTGGTTCGGTTATATGATATGCATCAGAAGTGAAACTACCACCAAGGAACTCCGCGTAGATAGTTGCTCCTCTACTCTGCAAAAGCATAATTTTCATAGCCTCACAATGACTTAACTAAAAGCTTTAAAAACATTTTCATATATGACAAGTAAGAAAATAGTTGGGACCATCAAAAAATTATACAAAGGGCTCGAAGCACAGAGGTAATTAAACTTAAAAGAAAAAAGTATGGTGCAAGAACCAATATAAACTCTTGAAATGCAAGATTTCAGATGGGTAAATCAGCAATGATAAAAAGAGCATCGTTTTCTGTTTGCATATTTGAAATAAGAGACAAACCTTGGCATGCTCAAGTTCTTCTAAAAGCAGAACTCCAGCTCCCTCTCCCATGACGAAACCATCCCGATTCTGTTTAGCAAACCAAAACCAGGTTTAATAAAAAAAGGAAGATAATTTGAAACTATATATGTTTCAATATTATTCTACACAAGAGTTAGATGCACTGGACATACATGTCCGCTAAAATTCTCAAGGGACAAGACAATGAGAGTTAACACCCATGGTTGCCTGCATTAGTTTACAATGGGTATCATTGGTGGACCATTTCATGCATACCCTTCACACATATGCTTAAATCAGAAGGCAGGTGGTGAACGACCATGCAGTCCGAGCCTATATGGGGTATGCTAGGTTCCCACATTTTGAAGATCGACCATCTTTAGTAATTAAGATTCAAATGAACAANCAATCAAGAAGTCATAAGAACTTTTACAAAAAAAAAAAAAAAAAAAAAAAAGAAGTCACTACGAAAATAGTGGAAAATTACACTATCCCAAGGACGCGAAGCTTTGGTGGGATCATCATTCTTCTCTGAAAGAGCCCGACAGGCAACAAAACCTCCCAACCCTGCATTGGGACACATAAGATAAGATTTCTGTGTCACAAAGTTGGGGAATAAAGGGAAGCATATACATACTATAAGTTTAAGAGAAAGGCAAGAGTGTGCACCTATAGGAATAATAACTGAATCAGAGCCACCACAGAGCATTACATCCTATAAGTTTAAGCGAAAAGAAAACCAAATGTCAAACACAAGTAGAGTCACGTAAATACTATCAAATTTCCTCGTTGTTCGAGGATACTTACAGCTTCACCTCTGATAATGTGGTTCGCCGCACTGAGAATACAGAAATTGCCAGTGGCGCATGCAGTTGAAATAGAGTAGTTTGGACCCATCCATCCCTAAATGTATCATAACAAAGAAGGTCAATACGTAGGGGCAGCCATTGGTAATTACAACATAGTATCCAAAATTGATCAGACCAGATCAATGGCAAGCATAGCAGAACCCATGTTGGTCGTTGCAAAGGGTACACAGAAAGGATTCATCTTCTTGTAAGAGATTTTCAAAGCTTCAAGGGCATCGTAGAAGACCTGTATTCCACAAATACAGCGGCAAATGCAACATTCAGAAACAAATTTATAAACTACATTTTCTGAAAACATAATCGATATAGAAGAACAATCTTGAATCAGTAGAGATTCTAAACAACAACGACACTCTGTCCAAAAAAGTATTTTCATCTTTTTTTTAATGTTCAAAACAAGAAATAAGGAGCGGGTACCTTCATGCCTCCCATTGCTGAGCCAATTAAAACTCCACATTTGGATTTGTCAAACTCTGCCATTACATCCTCAGTAACCCCACCATCAGCCAGCGCTTTCTTGCCAGCGGTTAGAAGATAGAGCATGAATTTGTCCATCCTTTTCGAAAGTTTTGGAGCAACCAATCCTTCTGTCGAAAAGGTTTTAATCTCTCCAGCAATTCTCTTGGCAAAGACAGTACAAAGAAAATATACAATTTAAAAAACAAGCCTAGTTAAGAAAAAGAAAAAAAACTCCACAACTTGTAACAAGAGCTCCTGATATAAAAAAGAAAGCTTACAGTAGGAAATGCAGAACAGTCAAAATTCTCAATAGGGCTAATACCACTGATGCCTTGTAGCAAATTGTCATAAAAGGTATGTGGGTCATGACCTAATGGTGTTTCAACTCCCATTCCTGTCACAACAACGCGTCGTGACTCCAAAGGAGGTTTCTTTTTAACCATTGCTTCCTTCTCCATCTCTAGAGCGACTTGCCCTGGTGTAAACCCAACCAAATCAACACTCTATTCTCACGTATATATAAACCCAAGACTGGAAATGGAAACAAATGATTGAATTGGTATACCAGAGCTAGATGCTTGATTCAATCTCCCCTGCTTCCGATTGAAGTAACTGTTGTTATTCGATTCGAAGAAGAGGGAAGGCAAGGCATTGCTGTTACAGTTACTCACAAGACCGGCGGATCCATTTGTAGAAGAAGAAGAAGAAAAGGAGGAGCATTTTGATTTTGTAAGCAGTGTACTCCGGCGGCTACTCTTAGTGTCGGATTGAAGCAGTCGGTCTCCACCGCTGGACATGCAAGCCCCCACTAGCCAATCGCATAACGGAGATGCGTAACATGAAGAAGACGCACCCGCCACCATGATGGCCAGCGGAGACGATTAGAGAGAAAAAAAAGAGAAATGTGTGAATTGTAAGGCTGAGAATCTAGCACGAAAAAAGATGGATTCTGGAGTGGAGGTGATGATGAGTCACGGATCTCTCTCTCTCCTCTCTCTCCTCTCTCTCACACTTACTCACAAGTGTTTGGATGCGTGAATTTGTGCGTGGAGACGCCAAGTCGTTTCTGAGAGAACAACAGAGAAGCCACCGAGTGAGAGAGAGAGAAAAATAAAATAAAAATGTTATATTACATCAAAATAATTTATTTTATTTTAAGTAGAGATTTTCGATAAATTAAAGTTATTTTACACATTGTACTATATTAAGTAAAAAGTACAAATATGAAACTAATTATATTATATTAAATAAAATAAAAGTACAAAATATAAAAAATTACGTTTAATTATCATTAGAAAAACTTAATTAAAATTAATTAATTAAATAAATATAATTAATTAAAAACGAAAATTAAAAACACATAAAATAAAATAAATGGTAGAAAAGTAAAAAAAAAACTCTATAAAAATCAAAACTAATTCGTATTTAAAAAAATTAACAGCTAAGATTTTAAAAATCTAATCAATAAAATCTAAAGCTCATTACATGCAGCAGATGTTTTATTGACAAGTTTTCAATAAACATTTTTAAAATACAAAATTTTTTATATAAATAAACCAAATTTTTAATCACAAATCTTTATAAATAATTTAATAACAAAATAAATTATTAAAATATTTTATAAAACAAAAAGTTTAATTTTTCTGTGGGTTAGTACCTAGTCTCTAAATATTATTAAAAGCAGTACTAATCAAATTCGATTTATAGTCTCACACCTCGGTTTAATCGAAGGAAGGAGACAGGAGAGTCCCATTTTTATAAATTAAGGAATAATGAGACTATGGACAGTTGGTGATTTGGTGGTTTATGGACACCGACCGGTCTTTGTTATTATTGAATGAGTAGGTTTGTTTCTCTATTTTGAGTGTCAAACTCACACTCAAACCAGATGTTTTGTAATGAATGTGTTGCATATGTATGGGCTTATAAAGCCAATAAATAATAATGGGCCTATGAAAGCCCCCATTTAAAGTATCGCTATCCGTAGTCACCGTAACGTCCGCGTGTGTATAAAAGAAGCAAACCGTGACGTTACCAAAATCACCGGATTATTATTGTTTAATCACATTGATTGACATATACGGTAGTTATATTTTATAAATTCATGTAATGTAAACATCGTTTATCGTACTCGTACGTGTATATTACTAGACTACGTCAGAGATAATTAAATACTACATAACTATGGTAACATGATTGAACTTTTACTTTTTGAAAAAAAATAAATTTTGCCTTTTCAGTTTCTTTTACTCCAATACTACTTCCTTTCCATTTTAAAGTTCTCTTTTTATAATATAAAATTTATTAAGTTGGCTCGTAATACGCTTTTTTTTTTGTAAAATAGAACCACGCCTCACCAACTTTTTCCTAATGTTTTCTTCAACTTTTTTTTTTCTTTTCCTTTGTTGTCACCTTTTGATATGGAATATAAGTAAATAACATCACTTATTCATTAATTATGTGATTTATCTTTCCATTATCTTTTTCTTTTCCTTTTATTCTACTGACATTTTTTCCAATTTTCTGATTTATCTTTCCTTTTTCCTAGAACATTGAACATCCGGATAAAATGCGTTACGACTTGTATAAATGATTTGGTTTAAGGCTTCAAGCAATAATTAAACTATATTAAATACTAAATATCTAGATATTTGCGTAAAATGCAAAATTGATAGAAACACAGAAACTTGACTTTTTTAATTACTACAGTATTATTATTATTTGTCTTTCCATCTCTCTAATTATTATTATTTCGGACAAGCGTCGTGAACGTTTTTGTTTTGTTTGGTTCCTGTAAGAAGAAGACGACGAGCTCAACGACCAAAACTTCCGACGCGGAGTCTTTTTTTATTTATTTTTATTTTAAATTAATTTGCTCATCTGGATCTTCGAGTTCCAAAATTCTCAAATACAAGTCTTCTTCTTCTTCGTGATCCTGATGAAATAAAAATCCGATTTTTATCATTATTATTTTTGGTTGTGTGAGTGCACCAAATATTTTGACTTTGAAATTAGCGTAGAATTGAATTGAATTGAATTGAAGCACATTCTGGGTTTATTCGTGTTATTATTACTAGACATTGATTTTGTCAAAGTTACCTTCTTTCTCTCTAATCTCAATATATTGTTTTTTTTTTTTTAAAGTTTAAATTCCTTTTTTTTTTTGTTTCCTTTTCTTCTTTAGTCTTTTCTTTTCTTCTTCTACCCACATGTTGTAGATTCTTAGATTCTCCCCCAAATTTTGAAGAAAAGGAAAAGTAAAGAGTCCATTTTTTTAGATTCTTTTGCTGGTTCAGTTTCTTTGATTAAAAGATCATTTTGTATCAAATAGCCAGAGAGACCTCAAATTTTGGATTTTTTTTTTTTTTTTTTTTTTTTTTTTT
>NC_025698.1:9305358-9342278 GCF_000633955.1 Camelina sativa
ATCTTTTTCTTTTCCTTTTATTCTACTGACATTTTTTCCAATTTTCTGATTTATCTTTCCTTTTTCCTAGAACATTGAACATCCGGATAAAATGCGTTACGACTTGTATAAATGATTTGGTTTAAGGCTTCAAGCAATAATTAAACTATATTAAATACTAAATATCTAGATATTTGCGTAAAATGCAAAATTGATAGAAACACAGAAACTTGACTTTTTTAATTACTACAGTATTATTATTATTTGTCTTTCCATCTCTCTAATTATTATTATTTCGGACAAGCGTCGTGAACGTTTTTGTTTTGTTTGGTTCCTGTAAGAAGAAGACGACGAGCTCAACGACCAAAACTTCCGACGCGGAGTCTTTTTTTATTTATTTTTATTTTAAATTAATTTGCTCATCTGGATCTTCGAGTTCCAAAATTCTCAAATACAAGNTTCTTGGGATCCAGGTTTTTCTCAAGGTACGACCTATATAGCTTCTTTTAGCTGAAATTATTTGATTATTCCATCTTTGGATTCTGATTTCAAATTTCGTTTTGAGCTTTTCATAGTTGCAGGTTTTTTAGGGTTTTAATCATTGTTGGTAGATTCAAAAATATTGCTGTTCTGTGGCTTTTGATGTTTGAAAATCAAGCTAGTGAAAGCAACTTTGTTTTGGGTTTTTGTCTGAATTAGTTTTGCTGATTTTTGCAGGTGTGAAAGAACCTCCTGCATTGTCTATGAGCAGATAGTTGTTAAGAAAAGATGGGCTGGTTTAACAAGATCTTCAAAGGCTCTAACCAAAGGTTCCGGGTTGGGAATGACCACTATTATGGGAATTATCCTAATGATGAGCCTAGTGCTGATACAGATGCTGATCATGATGATTCTCATACACAGGAACCATCTACATCTGAGGTTTGTATGATGCTGATAGATGGTTACTGTCTTTTTTTCCATTATCGGTTACTTGTGTTTTGAATTTTCTTGGTTTGGAGATCTTGAAGTAGTGAAAAAAAAACACACACACACTTGGATTTTATACATAGCTCTGGCGTGTACTGTTATTTCAGATTCTGTGTTTGTTTTTGTTTCTAGGATACATCTAATGACCAGGAAAATGAAGCAATAGACCGTGCAATTGCATTGTCTCTTTTAGAAGAGAATCAAGAACAGACAAGTGTAAGCGGTGAGTACTTTAGCCAAACAGAAATATGAAGACTTAACTTTGTTATCAGATTTGGTATGCTATTTTTTTTTTAAAAAGTAATGGACACAGGGAAATACCCGACGGTGGATGAAGATGAGCAACTTGCTAGAGCCTTACAAGAAAGTATGGTAGTTGGGAATTCACCGCATTACAAAAATGGAAGTACATATGATAATGGGAATGCATATGGGACTGGAGATTTATATGGGAATGGGAGTATGTATGGAGGAGGAGCAAATGTATATGCAAATGGAGATATTTATTATCCAAGACCTATTACTTTTCAAACAGATTTCAGGTAGTAGAATAGCCAACCATTGTAAGCTGGCTTAATTTTTGTCATCAGTTAGTGTCTCTGTCCAGCCAAATAACTTGTCAACAACTTGTCTGCATAGGATTTGTGCTGGCTGCAATATGGAAATTGGCCATGGAAGATTTCTGAATTGCCTTAATTCTCTATGGCATCCAGAATGTTTTCGATGTTACGGCTGCAGTCAGCCAATTTCTGAGTATGAGGTGAAACCAAGCTCTTAATTTGTTTTCCTGCTGTACTTAAACCTTTAAATTTTATTCGTAACGTATTTCCCTTCTTTTCTTATAGTTTTCTACATCAGGGAACTACCCTTTTCACAAGGCTTGTTACAGGGAGAGATATCATCCAAAATGTGATGTCTGCAGCCACTTTGTATGTAAATCTCTTGTCTTTTCTATCATGATAGCCGATATACATATAATTTGTTGTGTTTTTTTTCCGGATCTTGCACTTATCATCTGTTGCTTTCTTTTTCCCAATTGTAAATTTTTTGAACAGATTCCAACAAATCATGCTGGTCTTATTGAATATAGGGCACATCCTTTTTGGGCTCAGAAGTATTGCCCTTCTCACGAACACGATGCAACCCCAAGATGTTGCAGTTGTGAAAGAATGGAGGTGGATTCTCTTCTCTCCTGAAATGTCATCAAATATACATTTTGAACTCAAAAAGTCAAAAACATTTTTTGGCCGGAAATTGACAAACGTAGCTTTATTTTGTAGCCACGGAATACGAGATATGTTGAACTTAACGATGGACGGAAACTTTGCCTCGAGTGTTTGGACTCAGCGGTCATGGACACCATTCAATGCCAACCGCTGTACTTGCAAATACAAGAATTCTATGAAGGACTTAACATGAAGGTAGAGCAGGAAGTTCCACTCCTCTTGGTTGAAAGGCAAGCACTTAACGAAGCCAGAGAAGGTGAAAAGAATGTAAGTAAAGAAAACACTTGTTAGGCTAATGATACGTGTAATTATCATCACATTCTGTTTTTTCTTAAGTAGTTTACCATTTCATTGTGCTTCTTAGGGTCACTATCACATGCCAGAAACAAGAGGACTGTGCCTGTCAGAAGAACAAACTGTTAGTACTGTAAGAAAACGATCAAAGCATGGGACAGGAAATTGGGCTGGGAATATGGTTACAGAGCCGTACAAGTTAACACGGCAATGCGAAGTTACTGCCATTCTCATCTTATTCGGGCTCCCTAGGTAAGACACTCTTTTTGCTCCCACTGGATTAATCTGATGTCACGGTCCATACACTGACAGTTTTACTGAATTTTGTATAGGTTACTCACTGGCTCGATTTTAGCTCATGAAATGATGCACGCATGGATGCGGCTCAAAGGTGAGTCTCTTACTCTTAAGTTCTTAGTTTACTGCTCCTTTCTCTCGTTACACATTGCTGAATTTTGTATTTGCGCAACTATATATATGTGAAAAAGGATTCCGAACGCTGAGCCAAGATGTTGAAGAAGGTATATGTCAAGTGATGGCACATAAGTGGTTAGAAGCTGAGTTAGCTGCTGGTTCAAGTAACAGCAATGTTGCATCATCTTCGTCTTCTCAAGGATTGAAGAAGGGACCGAGGTCTCAGTACGAAAGGAAGCTTGGTGAGTTTTTCAAGCACCAGATAGAATCTGATGCTTCTCCGGTTTATGGAGACGGGTTCAGGGCTGGACGGTTAGCGGTTCACAAGTACGGTTTACGAAAAACACTTGAGCATATACAGATGACCGGTAGATTCCCGGTTTAAAAACCCAAAATTGACAAAGTCTTTTGCTTTTTGATTGGGTTTTTATTTACAGGATCCTCTCAGTAGATTATATGCTTTTATATTCTTTTTGGTGGAAAGATGAACTCTCAACCATATTCTTATCTGTAATCTCATTCCATGATTCTTTTGTCATCCATCAGAATCAGATTCAGAGTTTTCTTTCAAAAAGTGCTCTCAAGTTCATAGGTTTGGTCATATTAAACCGAATCAAACCAAACCCGAACCAATGCCCTACAATACAAATCGAACCGAAACCAGATAAACAAAACCAAGTACCAATTTAAAGGTTTCTCCTTTATACTCTCACTCTTGGTCGCCGACGTATCGTCGTCAAATCGCCGACGAACTGTAACACTAAAAGGCTAAAACCTCCGTAGACGCATATTCTCCATAGACCGGAACTTTGAGGTTCACAAGTTCAATGGGCTCCAAGGTTAATCAACCGATAACGAAATTTTCATAAATGCTCCGAAGGTCTCCGGCACGCGTTGTTGTTGCTGCCTATCAGTTGCTTCCACTTATCTATACTCGTAGCTTCTCCTCCGAAGCCTCGAGAAACTTTCGCCGCGGGCTTCGAGGAGGAAACGGGCCAATTCGACCCGAATTACTCGACCGGGTCTCACGTCTTCTCGTGCTTGGCAGGAACGATGCTCTACATGATCTCTCTCTCGATTTCTCTGATGTACTCCTCAACTCCCTCCTCCGTAGATTGAGGCTTAACCCAGAGGCATGTCTCGAGATTTTCAATTTAGCTTCGAAACAGCAAAAGTTTCGCCCTGATTACAAGTCTTATTGTAAAATGGTTCACATATTGTCTAGAGCTAGATTGTACGATCTGACGAAATCGTATATACGTGAATTGGTTGGTCTTAATCACTCGGGTTTCGTTGTCTGGGCCGAGCTCGTTCGAGTATTCAAGGAGTTTTCGTTCTCTCCTACAGTCTTTGACATGATACTCAAAGTTTATGCAGAGAAGGGTATGGTTAAGAACGCTTTACATGTGTTTGACAACATGGGAAGCTATGGAAGAGTCCCTAGTTTGTTGTCTTGTAATAGCCTGTTGAGCAATTTGGTCAAGAAAGGTGAAAATTTTGTTGCTTTACATGTTTATAATCAGATGATTAGCTTTGGGGTTTCTCCGGATGTGTTTACTTGCAGTATTGTTGTTAATGCTTACTGTAGAAGTGGGAAAGTTGATAAAGCCATGGAATATGCTAAACGTATGGAGATTTCATTGGGTTTGGAGCTGAATGTGGTAACTTATAATAGTTTGATTAATGGGTATGCTATGATCGGAGATGTTGAGGGAATGACAAAAGTATTGAGTTTGATGTCTGAGAGCGGGGTTTCTAGGAACGTTGTTACGTATACTTCGTTGATCAAGGGTTATTGTAAAAAAGGTTTGATGGAAGAAGCAGAACAGGTGTTTGAATCGGTTAAAGAAAAGAAACTTGTTGCAGATCAGCATATGTATGGTGTGTTGATAGATGGATATTGTCGTAGTGGTAAAATACTTGAGGCTGTCAGGGTTCATGATGATATGATGGAGATGGGAGTAAGAACAAATACAACCATTTGTAACTCCTTGATCAATGGGTATTGCAAATCTGGTCAATTACTCGAAGCAGAACAAATATTTATGCGGATGAACGACTGGAGCTTGAAACCAGATCATCATACATACAATACCCTTGTGGACGGATATTGCAGGGCTGGTCATGTTGACGAGGCTTTAAAGCTTTGTGATCGAATGTATGAAATAGAAGTTGTACCAACAGTTATGACTTACANGAACAAATACAACCATTTGTAACTCCTTGATCAATGGGTATTGCAAATCTGGTCAATTACTCGAAGCAGAACAAATATTTATGCGGATGAACGAGTGGAGCTTGAAACCAGATCATCATACGTACAATGCCCTTGTGGACGGATACTGCAGGGCTGGTCATGTTGACGAGGCTTTAAAGCTTTGTGATCGAATGTGTGGAAAAGAAGTTGTACCAACAGTTATGACTTACAATATTCTTCTTAAAGGTTATAGTCGGGTTGGTGCTTTTCATGATGTTTTGAGCCTTTGGAAGATGATGCTAAAACGAGGCGTAATCGTTGATGAGATTAGCTGTAGCACTCTACTCGAAGCATTGTTCAAGCTTGGAAATTTTGATGAAGCTATGAAGCTGTGGGAGAACGTCTTAGCAAGAGGTCTATTGACAGATACGGTAACTTTGAACGTAATGATCAGTGGCCTATGTAAAATGGAGAAGGTCAATAAAGCCAAAGAGATTTTAGATAATGTGAACAAGTTCAGATGTAAGCCAGATGTGCAAACATATCAAGCGTTGAGCCACGGGTATTATAAAGTTGGAAACTTGAAAGAAGCTTTTGAGGTTAAAGATTCTATGGAAAGGAAAGGACTCTTCCCCACCATAGAATTGTATAACACTCTGATATCTGGTGCTTTCAAGTATAGACACTTGAATAAAGTAGCAGGTCTTGTGATCGAGCTACGCGCAAGAGGATTAACTCCTACTGTTGCTACATATGGGGCTCTTATCACTGGCTGGTGCAATATTGGAATGATGGATAAAGCCTACGCTTCGTGTTTTGAGATGATAGAGAAAGGAATTGCCTTAAATGTGAATATTTGCAGCAAGATTGCAAACAGTTTGTTTCGGCTTAATAAGATCGACGAGGCTTGTTTGCTATTGCAGAAGATTGTGGATTTTGATCTGCTTCTTCCTGGTTACCAGAGCTTGAAACAGTTTCTTGAGCCCAATGCTATTATTACGTGTCTTAAAACACAAAAAATCGCTGATTCTCTCGAAGATAGTCTTCCTAAGAAGCTCTTAGTTCCCAATAATATTGTTTACAATGTTGCTCTCTCAGGTCTCTGTAAAGCTGGGAAACTCAAGGATGCTCGAAAACCCTTCTTGGATTTACTATTGAGTGGTGGGTTTATTCAAGATGAATACACATACACGATCCTCATTCACGGATGTGCTATTGATGGTGATATAAATGAAGCCTTTAGCCTGAGGGATGAGATGTCTCTAAAAGGTATTATCCCGAACATTGTTACATACAACGCCTTGATAAAAGGCTTGTGCAAGTTGGGGAATGTAGGTCGAGCTCAGAGGCTTTTACGTAAGCTTCCACAGAAGGGCATAACTCCTAATGCTATTACCTATAACACATTGATTGATGGACTGATTAAAAGTGGTGATGTTGCTGAAGCTATGCGTTTAAAAGAAAAAATGATTGAGAAAGGCTTGATGAGAAGATCCTCTGAACAAGAGGTTTTTGATCCGGTTATCAAATCAGGGATTACAGGAATGATGGAAATCAATCCGTATGAGCCTTATGATGTTAGGACAGTTTCTGAAGCAGTAATATGATGACGAATATTGCTTACCTCTTGTAAAACTCTTTGAAACATCACTTCAGAGGTTTTGGTGTTGCTATGAGTGATGGATGGGTAAACAGGAATGGAGGCTACTAAGAGTTTCCTCCATTGATGTGGGGATATGATTGTATACTTCAAGAAAACAATGTATTGTCTCAAGATCTTTTGAGATTGTGATCCTTCTGCCAAAAAAATCCATCACTTGGATTGAAATTTATCGGCCTTTTCTTCTGATCCTTGACGTTATCAAGATATGGGACATCACATTCATGGATCCTGAAGTTTAGAGCGGCCTAAGGTATGCACGCGTTACACTTGGTCAAGAATCTTTTAGGTGAATCATGTTCTTTCTTTGACAAGCTTTAGTTTTTAGGATATGAATCAAAAGTCAAAACTGAGAATATTGGTTGTCTTTGTCAGGTGTTAGATAGAGAGGCCAAACGATCTGATGATATCAGTCACTGGGCTAAAATAAGCTGATCAACAGATCAGACCAGTAAGCTCTCCATATCATGGTTGTTCTTGTTCCTTACTGAGCGAGATAAGACTCTGATCATATATATATATGTACCATATGATGTTTAATGTAATAAATGTGATTGATTATTAAGTAAGTTGCTTAAGATCAACTCAAGCCTAGTGATTGAATTGACGATCCACCTCTCTTTCTTTATTAGAATGTGAAC
This sequence comes from Camelina sativa, assembly GCF_000633955.1. NCBI lineage: Eukaryota > Viridiplantae > Streptophyta > Magnoliopsida > Brassicales > Brassicaceae > Camelina > Camelina sativa. Next base: position 9,312,739 of record NC_025698.1, read on the forward strand.
AACTTACAAACCTACCTTTGATTGTCTTTTTGATCTGCCGAACCGGAGAGCTTTATTCCGGTCTGGTTTGGTTTGATTTTATTTTGAATTTTGTAGTGTATGAGACACAGTGGGGCATAGTCAATAGACTCAATACCATTTTCACGTGTTGCGCAGAAAAGCTCTGAAGTCACTCACTCAGCTTCATATTATTATGATCGGAAAGTATTGCGAATAAAATTATCAAAACTAACAAATATTTACTATTACGATATCAAAATTTTGTTAAAAAATTGTTTACCAAAAAAAAAAAGTTGTGTTAAATAGTAACTCATTTATAGTAAAGCAGCTTGAATCAAAGTGATCACAATTTTTGAAAATAAAAACTTAGCCATCCCTGTTGAGTTTTGGAGAAAACTTCAATAATATATATATATAGAAAATTACGGGGAGGGGTCAAAAAAGTAAAATGTACAGTGAAAAAAAATCAGACAAAAGGTAAGAGAAAAAGAAGAAGATGAAAGGTGACTCAAAGGTCAAAATGTACATTAATGTATGATGGGACTTTGCTCGTGCTTTTTTTTCTCTCGGCTCAGACCACCGACACTCTCTGCCTCCAGTTATTTTCTAAAACTTATAATCTAATGATTTTATGTAATTTAATTTTCGTTGGACTTTCGATAGTCCTGAATAAAAATCAACATTGTCGATCTATGATTTAAACAAAGCACGTCGCGGCTGACTCTATACTTGCAGAATATGTGGGGGTATTCTCCAAAAGTTACGAATTATTATGCAAGACAGCAAGATCATGTCTTTTGTCTAGATATTTTACGTTACTATTTGTGAATTATTTGCTACCTTGCTAGTATCCACTATCCTGCCTACCCCATAATAATCTCATGGGAATATACGTGGAAATTAAAGAAGCTTTTTTTTACTACGGATACGGTTTGGTTTTTGTAAGACAAAAAATGAAATAGTGAAACTTTAGACACGTGATATTGTTTTAAAGACGGATGATGGAAAATTCGAAAATGAGGCAACACATGTGCTCATCAACCTACGAACCGTCTACACATAGCTAGAATCCGACAATGGAGAGAGTCATCATGTAATGTACCTTCTTCTTCATTTACAATAATAGATATCTTACGGTTGGCAATCTAAATTCGGTTTCTAAAGTTCCATTTCTTTCATTCCCCTTAATTCACTTCCTATACTCTCGACAATACGTACCCATGAAAAAAAAACAACGAACAAAAAGTTATTCCTTAAGGAATATTCTACAAAAACAGATTACATGTATGAACATTTCTCATTGCCGCTTTCTAAATCCGCAATAATTCAAATCATTATGGGAAATAAATTGACCAAATTGACACTTGTTGAAAAGAAAAATTGATAAAAATGACATTTTTAAGAAGAAGTTAAAAATTAATGCCCTTTTTCATTCCTTTTGTCACTTGAGTTTACTTTTTAATTTTATTCTCTTCTATACTCCCAAACAAAACCGATTGAAAAAAAAAAAAAAAAGAACAAAAAGCTAAAAGCAAAATGTTTTTTTTTTCTTTTTCTTTTGGGTTATATGATTTACGTATCGATGATGTACATTAAAAACAAAAAATCACCTCCCTGTATATATTTATATGATATGTTATACGTATATGTACGGGTATATATATAAAAAAAAAAAGTAAACCGAGACTGGTCAAGAGTCCAGCGCGAACGGCGTTTGAAGAAGATCGTACGGAGCCCAAAGCGCGTCTAACGGACAAGGCCGGCCAGCGTCTAGCCTAGCCCATGGCTTACCTTTACCACTCCAATGCAACAAACTCACCGGACCAGGATGCAGATCTCTGCATAGTCCCCTAAAATTATCACCTCCTAAACCGTGCTGGTTCCACCGATGATTAACCGGTTTAATCAAACCGCCAAATACCAATAAAAACGGTGGTAACGAACCGAGCTCGTAAATTCTCATTCGTTTCTGCATCGCCATCCACTCTTCGATGCGTGACGTGTACGCGCCTTCGCGCCACAGCGATAGATCGATCACCATGACTCCGGTGTTGAAGTAGCAGGCTTTACGATCGGCGAAGGTTAATGAGAGAGTCGGATTTGACCAGAAGCTCGATGTGAAGTAGGAAGTGAAATTGGCGTTGCAGTACTCCGGCGCGGCGAGGACTGAGTCTCGGCCGAGATCTGTGGCGGCGAGTTTAGCGATGTCGTCGACGAGGATCAGATCGGAGTCAAGGTAGACGACGCGGCGGACGCAGGGAGGGAGGAGATCGGCGAGGTAGCTTCTAGCGTAGTTTAGAGGACAGTCTAGTGCGGAGCGGATTGAGGTGGAGATGAGGCGGGAGACGGAAGAGACGTTGAAGACGTAGACTTTGAAATCGAGGTAAGGGAATGAGGAGGAGATGGTGGCGCGTAAGGAAGACGCGTCGGCAGAAGCGGAGGCTACGAAGTGGAAAACTATGTTTTCAGGGCAAGAGGAGTGTTGGAGGACGGAGAGCACGGCGGCGACTGAGCCGCGAATGTAGGCGGCGTCGAGTGTCATCGCCACGTGGACGGCTCTACGGGAGCAGAAAATTGGTTTGGTGGCGTCGTCGGAGTCGGAGTCATCATCGATTGAGGGGCAATCAGCAGAGTTGTAAAACTGTGGGGCTTCTTTAAATTTTTGGATAATTGTTGTGGCGGAAATGGGATTAATGAGAAGCAGCGAGAGAGTAATGAGACGAAGAAGAAGATGTTGGGACATGGTTTCTTCTTCTCTCTCAGACAAAAACTAAGTAACTCTCTGAATGTGTTGGAAGGTTTTGTTTCTCTCAACTGAGAACAAGAAGAGAAGAAGAGCTGTCTCTCAGACTTTTTATCATGTGTGTGTGTCTATGTTATGTAAGAGAGAGAGAGGAAAAAATATATATATATATATATATAAAATGGTTTTGCTTAGATTTTGGGTTTATTCTCTCATAAAAATTTATATATTGATTAGATTCCAAGCCCTTTTCATCATCTTAAATTAATTTTTTTTGCATATTTATCTTGTATTGGGACTAAAGGAGGATTATTGGCTTGGAATTTGAATAGAGTTTTAAATATTTTAAATGCTATGTAGAATTTGTTGTTATTAGATCAAAATTTTGTTAAACTTCGTTTAAGTTTACTATTATTAGTTTGTGATTTGTAAAAAGTCATTTGAAATGTTAATAAATTTGAGTTTATTAGATTCAGACTTTTATAAAGTTAATAAAAGTTTTGTGTTATTCAACTAAAACAAAAGAATATAAAATTATTAATAAATTTAATTATTATGTTATTAGTTCATGATTTTATACACTTTTCACAAAATAAAATTATTAAAAATATCAAAAAAATACACTGATTGTTTGGAGCATTTTACAAGATTTTAGAAAACTAAACAACAAAACTATAGAATACTCTCTAATAATTTTTAAATGTTTTTACTTGTTCATTTTGATGATGTTATTGAAATTTTCAAAAAAAAAATATAATTTAGAATCCGATAACACCTTATTATTTTATTTACTGAATTTTAGAATTTTTCGATTGAAATGCTTTTATTTTTTTAATATGGAATGCAGAAGTGTGGGAATTTATTGCATCCACATGATTACCGAAAATCAGTGTAGATCCACGTTATAGGCTTATATAATGTATATTAATGTGTATTTCATTAGTGAGATTTGAGTCTTTTTATTTTTATTTTTGGTCTTTTACTTTTTTCTCACTTCAAAATGCACGAAAGAAAACAAGATATGGAAGTTGATATATCAAAATTGACAAGTATGTACTTATCAAAAACAATTCCACACACGTAATAGCGTTATATTTGGCTGTGTATACAATACAAAACAAAATAGTTTTTTCGGAAATTGAATTTTTTAAATAGATGTATGGAATTATAGAAATTTTTGTGGCTACTACTTAGTACGATTTCGCAATTGAAAGAGAATAGGGGGAAGATAGAAACGTGAAATGAATGTTTTTGAGAATAATTTTAACTAGCTGTACAACGAGAATGATATATTACATGACTTTGTCAATAATTCTTATGGTTGAGATGTTATGTTTTAGCGTAGTAAATATATTCACTTTTGCTATAAGTCTTTTTGGTTTTTCTTTGAAGTTTCTATTATGGTCCTTTGTCACTTTCCATGGCTACGACGAAATTTGTAGGTGAAATGGAATATAACTAATGATATACCATGGATCCATTTGCAAATTCTATTATATAACGCCAATTTGCATTTTACATATTTTTGCCACGCTTTTTTTTTTTTTGGTTGAAGTCTTTATTTTAAAATGGTGTCTTTTATTTTCAAATGATTGAATTTTCTTCTCTTTTCCTTTTTCTAATCAACTTTTTTTTTTTGGGGGGGATCATGGGGAATGGGCACATGGTCAGGAACAGGAAGTGGGTTTCCCTATTTATTTTCCTTACGAATTTTCTAATTTTCTAATCTCTACTTGTAAGTTGTAATGAAATGAAATTTGAAACTAAACTTTGGACGAATTTAAAAATTGCATACCTAAAAACACGTTTAAGCTCAAAATGAATCTTTGGTTTTGACCGACAGTAGTTTATTATGAACTACCATCGTTTGAATAAAAAATGAGATTCGTTAAAGTATAACAAATTATTTGAAAAATATATAACAATGACCATTTTATTAAATAGTTCATAGTTATATATATATATATATATATATACTTAAGAATGCATTTTGAGTCCATAGTATTAAGCACAGTAGCTCGTTTTGTTAAACATGTTAAATAAAATACTTAGGATAATGAAAATCATGACGATAAATAAAATATTATAAAGTTTTCCATTATAACTAATAAAACACTTATCAACCATCATAAAGATAAACGTAGAAAAGCAAGACGCGTGGGCCAAACATGAAATGAAATGGAATAATATCTCAAATCCTAATGGTACGACTTTTCTTTCATCACCTAATGTGAATTCGCGAGTACTTTTGGGTTAAGGAGTCTTTGGAATTTATACATTTTTTTATTATTTATTCTTTATTCTTTTCTTTTGCATCCCTTTTTGCACTTTTTTGTAGTTTTCATTTTATTTCATTTCAAAGAAATCCCTTTCGTTATGTAAAACATCCGCGATTAAGACAACTCACTCCAATGCACCATATAAAGTTAAAGGAAAAAACCTAAAAATACATCATCTATTTTTTATTTGTATATTTAATATCTTATCTTTTTTTCGTTAGAAGAAAAATATCTCATGTAATTATCGTTGGTTTAAAAATATTTAATTTTTAAATTATTACTGGATTCTAACCCGCTGTTTAACAGTTTTTAACGGACGTTACAGATCATCAAACAAGCGTTAAAATCAAATCACACGTGTTTATATAGATATATACAAAAACATTTAACATAAACAAATGATATGTAGCCGTAGTGTAGTGGTTAGAAATGAGTTGGTTTTCTCTCCTAATCACAATTCGACCCCTCTCCCCCCATAATACTTTTTATTTTATTTTTATATATTTCTTTCTTCTCCACACTTGTGAAACACGATCTTATTTTACTTTTTTATATTTCTTTCTTCTCCACAATTGTGAAACACGATTAGTCATGTTGAATCTAGAATTCACACAATGAATTTGTTTGAATGGGGAACAAATTCACTTAAGATCTCTCTCTAAAAACTAGATTAAAGCTAGAAAATAAAGAGGAGTTATGATCTCTTGAAGAAGAAGTTAGGGTTTCTCTCAATAACAATGAAGAATTAGGATTTTTGTATTGATTGCTCGATCCTTTACAAGGAGGAGATATCCCTCTATTTATATGAATGCATTGATTACAAGATAAGTCTATTTTCCTTAAATCTTGGATTGAAGATATGGTAAACTTCCTCTTTTGATGACCAAGTCGAACTCAGGAAGGCGGTTGAGTGACTTTGTCGGGCTTCTGCTTATAGGCTCGTTTAGCTGTCTCAAAATAGGGATTCCTCCTGATCCGAAGGGAATTGGGTGCTAAAACTCGAAGCATTGTGTGAGAACTGAGAAGAATGCAGGGTTCCCTTCTTCCACTTACCTTTCATATATTTTAAACAAAATTAATTTCATTTTATCAATTTTCATTCTCATAAAGTCACTATATGAGTATAGCTCATTTTATTCCGCTGTTTTAAAATGAAACTCTAAAACCGTGATTACTCTTCTTCAAACTATAGTTTAATTTTTATATGGATAGTAATAGTACAGTACCGTGTGATATTAGTTAATTTTTAAAAACAAAACATATATAATATATATGATATCAAACGTAAAGTTGTGACGACAAACGTAAAGTATGTATCACAATATTGAGTTGTCTTGATTCATACTACTACATATGCATTATTCTATTATATCATCAGGTTATGTCATCGATGAAGGCCAGATGATACATTCAATAAATATAGTTACGAACGTAATACTAATAAATAAGCATGTGTCATGTGTGCATCAAGGGAGGGGTCTCAATTATTACGTATACTGGTATACATGCTCATGTGTGTATGCAATAAAAATGGATAACTTAAGTTTAGGAGTACATACTTAACAAGAAACCAATGGAGACGATACTGCATATATGTGTGTGAAGTCTCTGACAAGAAGTTAAAAATTACATGGGACTCAGTGTCTCAAATGTAGATTTCGGATAAGCATTTATGGTATACACATTCACTTCCATGAGTCCAAAAAGCCATAACTTTAGTCTTCTGAAATAGTTCTCCTGCTTCCTAATAATTAAGAAAAACTTGGATGTATTGACTGCATGTGACTTCAAAATATTTGTATGTATTTAATCAGTTTCATACTTGTTTTACATGTATATACACGCATCTGTCGGGTTCGGTATCAAGGAAAAAAAAGAGAGTAAAAATACAACCGAGACAAAACTATAATATAGTATAGGGAGCATCTTATGTCTGGTAGCTAGCTACTATTCTTACAAGTTACAAGTACTAGGGAGCATCTTATGTCTTGTCTTCCAAATAGCTATATGAACACTAGAGAATGTCTACTTGCTGCAAAAACTTAGTCGAAAGTGGAAGAAGACAAAGTAAACTTAAAGACAATCCCTTAACGAACAAACAAACAATTGTGCAGACACTGGAGACAATAATGTAGCTTGATCCATCAGTAGCTTGATTCAGCATAGCCTAATAAATGACCTTTCATTACAAATACGAGGCTCCAAAACGTTTTTGAAGCAAAAAAGTAACTAAATAATCCCGAAGAAGCCAACCACATGGCTACGACTAATGGATGGATTCAACATTATGAAAAAAAAAAAAAAACTTTAGTATTGAGTCTCGCGAGTCAAATCTTTCAAGTAACAATAGTAAGAGAATCCAACAAGTATTAATATATGAACAATTCGCTAAGTAGCAGATTACAAGCCAAATCAGGAAAGCACAGCATATTTTCTCAGGTTTTATGCAAACCAGATCTAGAATATAAAGTGCTAATCGATTAATCCTCACTAGCCCAAGATCAAGGAAAACACAAGGACAACTAAAAGAACGAGAAACAATATCTTCAAGTGATGGTCTTGTTGTCTATCTAGACCGGTGTGCCGTTGATAACTATGCATATGCGAGTGTCCTCCTCCATGGAACGGATTAGAGAACCCGTGAGGGAAGCTACCAGAAGCAGCAGCTCCATACATGGCTGCATTAGGGAATCCATGGAAATGGAGGTTGAACAAGGAAGGAATCAAACCGCCAAACGTTGCAGACAGAGTAACATTCCCGAACCTCGCACTCGCCATGGGAGCAGCAAAACCTCCCATGAACCCTCCAAACCCATGATGATGGTGAGCAAAACCATGATTCGGATCAGGAGGCAGTGCAGTCTCGGGTCTCTGCCCAGAAGGACGGTTAGGCACTTCGAGCCCAGGGATAGACTTGGACCGAGGGTCAGCAGAGGACTTACCCCTACCGTACAGAGGAACCAATCTATCTTCTTCGATCAGGGCTTTGCAAACGGGACATTCCTTAGACTGAGAATGGAGATGGAGCCATTTGTATAAACAAGGCCAACAGAACAAGTGACCACAGAGAGTAACAATAGGATCTTGAGCCAAGTCTAAGCAGATGTTACATTCAAAGTTACCAGAATCACAATCATTGCTGCTGTTTGTGTTATTGTCGCTAGAACAAGAAGGGTCATCAGACATGATTCCCACCCAAAAAAAATCTCCTACACAAGCAAAAACACCAAAACATAGTAAGCAGATAAGATTACTTTAACTAAATTAACCAAACTGCAATTAGTGATTTCAAATTAACTAATAAACATAGATCGACCATTAAGACCTATAATAGAAGAAAAAAAATCAAAAAAAGGAATCATAAACCTCTAGATCTCCCCATTAAACCACTAAAATCACCGGTCAACTGAGTAAGATAACCAACTGAACTCTAAATCGAACCAAATCATTATTAACACATACAGTACACGTAAATCGAGAAGCAACCAAAAGAATAGACGATACGAAGCTAAGCAATTGAATCGGAGTAGAGAGTTATCTATATACCGTTGGATCGGCAGACGAAGGGATCGAACGAACGATTGAAAAAAAAAAAAAAAAAACGAGCAAGTTCGCTTAAGGGCAAAGGTTTTGTTGTTGGCCGGAGGAGACAAGTACCATCATCGACGAAACATCGTCTTTTGATTAATTTATTACTAATATTTTTATTTTATTACCCGCGCGAGTTTGACGTGTCTTTTGGAGTGGTCACAAATTCCACGTGGACTCATGTGAGTGCACGTGACGGATTACTAGTGGGTAGAGATTATTTGAAGTCAACTACTAAATATTATTGGCCGTTCGATTAAGGTTAGATAGATATTATCTCTAGTAAATAAAATCTTTTGCTTAATTATATCTAGTAAATATTTTTTAGGCATGTTGTAGATTAATGACAAAAGTCACCAAAATTGGAGCTTTTTACATGAGCTTCGAATGTTGAAAACAGTTCATTTTCAGTAGACTTATACTCTTGCATTGGATCTTATTAGTATATATACTTGAGTGAGGGATCTGATTATGCTAATGGTGATCATTCTTTCTACTGCCTTCATGGTTTGTGAATTTTGCTCAAATTATAGAAAAGGTTACATTAATTTTCCATCTTTTGGCCTTATTTGTTTGACAATTAACGGAACTAACGTGTGGTTTTGTCTAAGGGCTACTTTCCTGAATCCAAAAAGAAACGTGATTTGCTAATTGCTAACCACAAAAAACAAAGGTTGATGATGATGCATACTATTTGCCTTGGCTTTCAGGGTAGAATGTCTTGGCTTCATCAAATATGTAGAATTTCTACTAATAATCTTTTTTATTTCTTTTTTTCTTTTTGCTTAGACAAAACTCTCTTACGTACACTACCGCATACAAGCTCAGACGCCTTTCTGTTACTTTATACTTAAATACAATTAATATATTCAGAACTAATCCTTCAAGCCTTCAAGGTTGAAATGGATTCACTGGAATTGTGACAAAATTAATGGTGTTTAGGTGAGTTTGAAACAGGTCATAGACATGTTCTGAATTTGGTCGGTAAAGGAAGCGTTACATGACAAACAAAGACGAATTTAACATTATTTTTTCCAGATGACACAACATGTGAGAGACAAAACACCCGTTGACAACTCGACGATATATCTATTTTTACATAAATTACACTCGTCTTCGTTACATGCTTTTTGCTTTGTTCCTTAAATTAAACCTTATCTGAGCAGGTCCAGGTGATGGGATCATCTTTAGATACAGAACAATTAGTGAGAATCTTAAAACCAAACAAGCCTAATTATTGATTGATTTTAAGTTTTAACCCCGGGGTAAATATATTTCCTCTGCTTTGGTCTTAAGCTAGCTGCTTTTGTAATAAGATCCTATAAGGTTGATCTTAAAGCTCGATATGATGAGAAAATATCCCGTATTAGATAAGGCAACTACTGAGTTACACTAGTTTATATCATGATGGATCTAAATTCTAAACTCTTAATCGAGTTTTTCCACCCGTCTTGCAAAGGGAAGGGTTTAAGCCGCTTGACGTATACATTCTTTAATGATAAAACCCTTTGCTTAATTATAATTTGGACATTTTTTCGATAAAGTAATTTTGAAAAATCAAAAGGTAGTGTTAACATTTGTAACGATGATGGAACGAGTCTAAAGTGATTCATTGGGAGTGTACATTTTGTAGCCAACAAAAAAAAAAGCTGAAAAATATACTAATCTGTTTTTTTCTTTCTTTAACTCGCAAAAATCTACTACTAATTTTTAAGACAACTATTACTCATAAGTAATCCAAACTAGGTAAATCTAGTTAAATAAAATATTATAAGTACAATTATTATTTGAGATTTAAGATTTGTTTGTATAAAACAAAATATGTAGGTAAAGTTTTTTTTTCTGCGTTTATTTTCTGTAAAATATGTTTCACCCTTAAAATATTTGAAATTGGAAAAGAATTTTAAGGTGGTGTAGAAAGTTTTGATGTTTTTTTGTGATTGTAAATATCAAATTCACATATTTTATGTTTCACATTATTATCTATATTACTATACCATTAAATAGATAAAACAATATTTTTTAGACTAATTGATTTAATTTAAACTAATTCTAAATTTAAAAATGCAATTAGAAAAATGATAAAAGTGGTAAATAAATGAATGAATATTTTTTTTCATGTTTGTGAAATGTAATTTACTTTTAATAAGTAAATAGGTTATGAAAATGTTAATTAAAGATATTTTAGGAATTTAATAGTTGATTAAATTTTTCATTTTAAAAAACTAATAGAAAAAAATATTGGCTCATAATATATCATTGACATATTTATGTAAATAATAACGAGAAGTATAAGTGTTTATTAAAAAAATGTATCGGAGCTCTATAAAAAAACACTTCAATTTTTTTGTGAGAGTGCTTTTCTATTAATATATAGGGTATATATGTGTTTCTTAAAGCTTGTTATCATTATCAATAGTACATATCAATTTATAAAAGATAATATTATGAGTTATTATCACCGTTAAACCAATAAAGTTTTGACAATCTTTTAACTATATCAACTTGAATAGTTGTCCCGTAGATTTTAAAGGAAGCTAGATACTACAAAAGTGCAAACTGAATATTCTTTCCTCTAATAACAGACTTTTTTTTTCTTTCTTCCTTCTGCACGAATTCAGACTTTTTAACTTTAATTTTGCTCATGAATGTTATGTTATTAAATTAACTTATAAAAGGGAAAAATATACAAACATTTTTAATTTTACTCGGTTTTAGACATCTCCAATATATTTTCTATTTTTATCTCCAAAATAGATGTGAGACTTACTCTAATATATTTATCTATAATGATAACTCTATTTTTTTCTATAATAGGAAAACTCTAGTTTTTCCTTTATATATAGAAAAAAACATAATAATATCTATTCTATTGGTGAAAACAGAGGTGAGTTATACCAAATTTGTCTCTAAAATAAAGATTGTCTCTCAAATAGATGAGTGGGGATGCTCTTAGTCACCATTAAATTACCAAAAAACATTACTCTTTCTGTATCACAAAATATGATTTTCTAAGATTTCTCTTGTATCAAAAAATTGGGTTTCTATTAGTAACTTTTTTTTGTCAAATAATGTTAAGAAATTGTAAATTTCAAGAATCATTAAATAAAAAATATAAATTTGATGGATTACTACTCCCTTTGTATCATAATAGATTTTTTTTAGGATTTTCACCAAGATTAAGAAAAATAATAAATGTTGTATTATTATTAATTATTTTTTATATTCTTTTTAATACTCATTTATTCATACTTTTCATACACTTGTCATTCAAATGCATGTCTATATTTAATTATTTATTATAAAACTAAAAACATTAATTAGTTATTTGATTTTAAGAATAAAAATGCACTAAATACACTAAAAAAAAATCATCCTTTGTGATACAAAAAAAAATTTCTAAAACATCAACCTTTATGATATAGAGGGAGTATTAGTTAATAGTTATGAGAAATGTGTTATAATAAATAAATAATACATTTATATCTAAACATTAAATGTTTCTTTTTTTATGTAAAAATTCTAAAAAATCATCTTGTAGACTTGTATCACATAACAATTAAGAAACATATACACGCGTGACCTTTTTCTTTTTAAAAAAACTATATATATGGTAAACATATAACCAAAATAATAAACTAAAAAGAAAAATAGTCCCCCACAAAGGATTATAAATAGAGGGTAATCTGCGTCGTTAACTTGCACTCATCATCACATCTTCGAAATTTCAATACTAATCAGATTAACAAATGGCGATTTTCTCCGGATTACACCTTCTCTTCATCTCATGCATCATAGCAACATGTAATAGATAGTAGTATATACACAAACACTCTTTCATTATTGATTGTTTCTTCTCTTACGCTAATTTTATTTTATTTTGCAAGGTACAATTTCCATCGTCTCCGGCACCGTTTTCACCTTAACAAACCACTGCAGTTCAACAGTATGGCCAGGAATTCTCACCTCAAAGGGCACACAACTCGGCGACGGCGGGCTTGCCTTAGCTTCAGGATCTTCCGTCACCTTAACCGCTTCTCCAGGCTGGTCCGGTCGATTCTGGGGTAGAACGGGGTGTAACTTCGACGCTTCCGGCGTCGGTAAATGCGTCACCGGAGACTGCGGTGGTAAACTAAAATGCGCCGGCGCGGGAGGAGCTCCACCGGCTACACTGGCCGAGTTCACGATAGGAACCCCCGGACCAAGATCAAACTCCGTTCAAGATTTTTACGACGTGAGCCTCGTCGACGGTTACAACGTTCAGATGAAAATCACACCGCAAGGTGGCTCGGGGAACTGTATAACCGCGGGATGCGTTTCGGACGTGAACGCGATCTGTCCGAATGAGCTACGCGTTACGGGCGCGGCGGGTGTTGTGGCGTGTAAGAGTGCTTGCGAGGCTTTTAACAAACCGGAGTATTGTTGCACCGGCGCTTTTAGTAAACCGGAGACGTGTCCACCGACGAGTTACTCGAAGATATTTAAAGGAGCTTGTCCTACAGCGTATAGCTATGCATACGATGATGCTTCCAGCACTTTTACTTGTACTAATGCTAATTACTTGATCAGTTTCTGTGCTTAGGCCTAATTAATAAGCCTTTGTTATTATTTTATCAACAACAATGAAGAAAGAATTAATCAATTTTAGCATAATTTTTATATGTTTTGTTTTTTTTAATTTCTTTACAAATTCTCAACGACAACGTTTCTTAAACAAAGATGTAAGAGATGAAGACATTATTATTGTTAACGAGGAAGACAGAATTAATCAAAGATTATATCTCTAAAATAAGATGAACAACCTTTTTGGTGTTTTAAAGTTCAAAACAAATACATATATATTAAAGTTTCTTTGAGTAATATCATTTTTCTTTTATAGCAGATTTTAAACCAAATACAACCATACTTTCTTTGGTCAATTAATGTTCTTCAAAAATAATGTCTTATTATTGTCTTTGTAGTTATCAAACTTTTGTATTGTAATTTTACGCATGCTTGCAAACAAATCTTCCTCACCATCATGCCCTTTCTTTATAACTATCCAAGGAGCCTACGAAAAAGATAGTATGATACTAGTTGATTTGAGCTTCATACAGGGTAAGTGAAAAATTAAAAAAGACTTGTCTCACTTTCTTTCTTTCTTTCTCATTTTCTTTTACCAAAAATCAGACTGAAATGAAAAAAAAAAAAAAAGAAAAAAAAAAGTGAGAGAAGTCTATTTACATTATAACATACCAATCATTCAGGATCCTATCAGAATAGATAGTTTCTAATTGGGAGCTTTAGAGAGTTATTTTTGGTTTCTTGATGTTACTTACATGGCTGAACAACAGAAGCAACATCTACCCTTAAGCCAAACATCTCTAGAGGAACTAAAACTTACCAAGCCACAAATGGTTAAACAAGTCGGTGTACCATACATACATGATTTGTTAAAAAGTCAGGGCTTTTCTTAGCTGATGCAGTTAAGATCAGTGTTTCTGGCTTCTTTTGATTGCAACTTGCAAGCCTTCTTCATTCTCTTTGCAGCTTGGACAAACCCCATAATAACCTGAAGCTCATCCATTTGCTGTAATCATATCACAGTTTTACACCATTTTATCAATCATCAGACCATAATTAAGACAAACACAATGAAGGCTCAGAAGGATTCTGATATACCTGAGACATGAAGTGCCTCTGAACAATGTCAATTAGTTGCTCCTTTGATGGATTAGGAATAGCATCCACCTACAACGAGTTCATTCAGAAACAAGCACATAGAAAGTAGAGTTCAAGATTTGAGTAAACCAAAGCTAGTTTTTTTTCTACTCGAAATCAACTTACAAGGTTAAAATGTTGCCAATATTTTAGTAAAGCAGGCATTTCCAGTTTGCTAAGATCAACCTTCTGCATCAGTAAACATAAGATTAGTCATATTACATTCAATGGTAAGTGAAATACACATCTCAAAATTCTGAATCTGCATACCATGTTTTCAGGAGGAGTAAAACCCGAACTTTTAGATTGTGAGTCAGATGATAGAGACCTGCTCAAAGTCTTGTGAGATGACCGCGATCTCTGCCCTCTTTGCTTAGACTTATGAGGCTTCAGTGTGTCCTCAGATGCTGGAAAAGAAACAACTTGTCATAGAAACAAGACTGAGAATATTAGTTAAAAAGGCTACCACGTTTATGTCCAAAGAACAATATGCCACTTAGTGTTAACTCACTGGAAACTATATAAAACTGAGAGATCTCTGTACAAGTTCTTGAAAATTCTTGAAGACAAGGAAGAACCAAACTTACTCATATCGGAGCCATTCCTTTGTGTGCTTTCGAAATCAAGATCATCGTCTTCTTCTAATCCAGTTGGATGTTCAAGGACACTAAGCGCATTCCTCTGCAACTTTACTTCTATTCCATTTGTCAGAACCTAAAAACAACAATGACCCTCATAAATATTATATAGTCCATAAACAAGAATTGACATATTGGTTGAAATAAAGCTCCCGAAGAACAAGAATATGAAGAAATGCTTCCAAAAAATATTATTTTATTTTTTTTAATTTACTTCTATAGGAAATCTGGGAGACAAGAAGTGGTGGAATGTGATATCATTAATAGTAAAATATATTCGTGAGACTGAAGAAAAATCTTATACTATTTGGATTATTCTTTAAAGTTTAAAGCCAGAATATGGTGAAGTTACTCCTTTTCGGTCCACATACACAGAGACACTATCAAAAAGATCTTGCAGAGCAAATTATAATTGTAAGACTAGCCAACCAAAGCAAAAAGATTTTGATAAAGAAAGAAAAAATCGACAGAAGTGACACTGCTTGGGGACTAAAATGACTCAACTAATAAAGAAAGAACAAAGAAAAAGAGAAAAAAAAAAACAAGAAAACAAATGATTATCACCATAATAATCAAACCAAAACAAATTTCAAAAAAGCCAGCTTGAATCCATAAGGAAACAAAATTGTCAAGAAACATGATGGAGAATTAGATAACAAGTGCATATTTGTTATGATGTTTTATATTGAACAGGCGCGAAAATAAAGTTGCTTTTTTTTTTTGGCTGCCTAACTTAAAACTCAAAATCCCTTATCCTCTTACAGATGATTCCTGAAATTGAGCCTGAATCTCAGCAAGAATCATCAAAAAGATACTAGAGATATTTCAGAGACTTTATTAGATGCAAACAACCTGTTACTAGAAGAAGAAATAATCTAGTGAAGGGAAAAAAAAGGATTATCAATGAAGGCTTCATGAATAACCTAACTAGCTAAGAACCCCCAAAATGCAAGATTAAACAGTTTAAAATCAAGCAATAATGGTGAGTCGAATGCTAACAACATGCATGCAAGAAGATCAATCGCAAGATTTTGAAAATTTTACAGATTTAAACATTGGTAATGACAAAAAGATTTGATCTTTATCACACTATTAACTCTTGGTTTGATTAGATGTAAATTATGAGAATTGATTAGTGAATCTATAACTAGAATTGATTATTATATCATTTAAAGAAGACATTTTTAGCAATTTCAAGAAAAAGAAGAAAAAAATCCCCAAATTTGAAATTCAAAATTCGAAAAACACGAAATTATATTCATCGATTCAATAGATTGAATCACAGAGAAAACACTAAAGAAGATCGAAACAACATACCAAAAAAGGAAAACGGAAAAGGAAAGCACAAAGATCAAATTTTTACCAAAAAAGGAAAGAATTAAACTTACCAGCCAATGCCAACCACCGAGACCGACAGCTTTTTTAACAACACCTTGAAGACCAACAAGCACCGATTTCGTACGGTTGTTTCCGGTGACCACCACTTTCGTATGACGTGGCAATACCGATAACTCTTCCTCGCTACTGCAATCGCCGTAAAAGCTCTGAATCTGCGGGAATCCTCCATTAACGACCCCTGAGCTATCTACAGCTTCTAGCATTCTTCTTCTTCTTCTTCTTCTTCTTCTTTAGTCTGATCCGATTTAGAAACTCCGATCAAACAGACCCACCTCTAATTTTTTTTCAGCTCAGAACATAGCTATGAAATCGAAGATCATGCATTGCTAAGAGAGAGCGAGGGAAAGATTAAGATGATTGAGCGGGAAGTGGAGAGAGAAGTAAAAATAATTAGGGTTTGTCCCACAAGCAGAAGCAAGAGAGAGAAGCAGAGTAAAGAGAAGGGAAGAGGAGAAGAAGAGAAAGGACTAAAAGGAGGGAAAGAGAAGGGATGATAGAGACCAGTTTCCACCACGTTGACCAGTTATAACTCGCCACGTATGCATTGAACTGAAACTGTATATGCGTTATTGAAAAAAAAAAAAAAGACAGAACCGTTTTTTTGTTCTTTGGCTTTGGTTGGATTTAACCGGAGGGGTACTTTTGGTAATTTAAGAACACGCGATTGACCTGAATGGTTGACTGGTGTTTAATAGAGACAGAGCTGTATGGGACCCGGTTCGTTGTTTAATGACGATTCCACCTCTCTTTTTTTTTTCTCTATTGTTTTTGAAAATTTTGGATTTTCATTGTCCTTATCTTATAATTTTCTTTTTTACATAATTATCTTTTTTAGGCGCTAATCGGGCGGTTGGAGTGGACCTAGCACCTAACAAGAAAATCAGAGATTAAATAGAGATTAATCGGGAACTAGTTTTAGGGTTATTTTATTAAATTAATAATAAAATTCAAATATATAGAATTAAATATATGAATAATTCTGTTTATATTTTTAAAAAATATCAAATAAAATATAAAACTATAGTATTGTCTTTAAAATTACCGTAAACACGTAAAAACATAATTTTAAAAGAAATTTTTATGATTTTTCATTAAAATTTTGTACATTAGTCATTATAAAACATCATAAAATCTTAATTTAAATGTCTAAATAACAAAAATATATATATTTGATTTTAAAAATAATCGGTATATACAAAATTAAGCGGGAAGTAATCGGATTAGACAGATTATAATCAAATTAGACAGGCATAATTGGATAATCGATGCTAGGCGGGGATTAGTCATTAATCGAGACGAAGATGGTGGGTCTAGCGATTTTGCGGGACGTAATCAATGCTATGTGGAAACTTTTAAAACATGGATAATTATTGCTTGCTCCATTACTAGATTTTCTTTCTTTGTAATATTAAAAAAAAAAAAAAAAAAGTGTTTTACTTTTTTGAAAACCAGGTTCTATAGCACAGTATGTAGTAAACACAAAATTAGTACTGCTTCGTAAGTGAAATTTAATGTATCAAATACATTAAAATAAAACATTGAACAATAACTTAAACTCATATAATGACTAAAGAAAACAACATCGAACATGTCTCGTTGATGATAAGGGGTTTTCTAATTTAATGTTTATGTATCTTTTAATGATAACACTGTTAAAACACATTGGCATTGGTCTTCTAATAAAAAAGAGCTCTAGTAAGTTTTTATTTATTTTATTTCAGCCAATATAGCTCTAGTAAGGGTCTATAAAGGTAGGTAGGTTAAGAAGATTTTCTAAAAAAATATACGATTAGTACATGATTTTACCATATGAAAATTACAGTTTTGGATCAATTATTTGGCTGTAACTTTAATCGGGGGTCATTGTCATTGTCACAGTTTACAAAGGCCACACACCCCACAAATAAAACCGTCCCCATATTTGGGGAAACTATCAAAGCGACCCCTCACCAAACCCCTGCTTCAATTATTCGTATACTTTTAATGCTTGTTCTTGCCACTTCCCACTCCCATAAAAAAAATCAAATCTTGTTTTCATACATTTGTTCTTTATTGTTTTTAGACCATTAGCTATAATAAATCTGGGAGCTATTAATGGGTTTTGCGTATACGATATATTAAATGATCAAAACCCGTGGGTTCCCGGAAATTTCACAAGTGTTTGAATTTCGAACTAGATTTTGGGTTTAGTTGTTACATTCAAAACTATTGGGCTAATTGTGCTCAATTATGAAAATTCGAGGGGTTAATGAGAATATTCATTTACGTCTGTCTGTCCTTTTGTTTGAAGCAGAGAGAGTGTTTTAGAGCCGTCGTTAATGGCGAAAACTGAGAAGCTAGCTCAATTCATTGATTCGGGAATCTACGAATCCGACGACTCAAATTGGTTCTTCTTAGACCCAGTTCGCATCATCAATCGTTCATACACCAAATTTAGGGTTTCACCTTCTGCTTACTACACACGTTTCTTCAATCCGAAGCATCTCAATTCACAACCCAAAGACCCTAATCCGAGAAAGCGAAAACGGAAGCAGAAAGCCCCTAGCTTTCACCTTCCTAATGCAGGAGAGCTAGCTTCGAATCTTCGTCATCAGGATGCGAGGCTGTTCTTATCTAAAGCCCTTGATTCGTTTCTTGGAGAAACAGAGCTGTTAAAATTAACGAAAGGTCTAAGTGATGATGATGATAATGATGATTCTAGTTTGTTGACTAAGTGTTTTGACGATGGACTCTCTTTTGTTGAGCTTGGAGGAGTGTGGCAAGCTCCTTTGTATGAGATAACACTGGATTTTAATCTACATTGTGATAATAATGAAGGTTTTTTGTCTCTTTCTATTTCATTTGCTAAATCTTATTTGAATCCCAAGAACTTGATGGTCTGATTGGTCTTATGTGGTCTTGTTAGGTTGCTTAATTGACAATTGCAATGAAAAGAGAGTGTTTCAAGTGTTTAATAACTTAGTAGTGAACGAGAGCGGAGAAGAAGTTGAAGCTGAGTTTTCCAACCGGAGATATATAATGCCTAGAAAGAGTTGCTTCTACATGGTTTGTGAATTTTCCTTTATGATTCTTTATAAAAGATGGAGTTTTTTTAGTTGATGATGTGTGGAGTGGTTCTTCTGATTTTACATTTCTTTTTCCCATGTTGCCTTGAAGTCTGATTTACTGCACATCCGAAACCTCGTTCCTGGTAACTAGTGCTATTTTCTAATATAGAGATTTTGCTAAAAGCTGAGCTCTAGAGTATCCTGCCTCCGGTTGATTGGTCCTAATTCATTTGTTTGCAAGACATATCGATAGGCAATTGAGTATAGCTATTTATTTAATCTTATTGGGGTCATACATGCAGCTAAACCTGCAGAAGGCTTCAATCTTATAGTTATTGATCCACCATGGGAAAACGCAAGCGCTCATCAGAAATCAAAGTTTGTTACTGACTTGAAGTAGTGCCTGTGAATAAGCAACTTTTGTATCAGAATGTTTCCTGAGCCATGTTTCTTTTTAGGTATCCTACTTTACCAAACAGATACTTCTTATCCCTCCCGATCAAGCAGCTTGCTCATGCTGAAGGAGCTCTCGTGGCTTTGTGGGTGACCAATAGAGAGAAATTACTTAACTTTGTTGAGAAAGAGCTATTCCCTGCGTGGGGAGTTAAGTATGCTGCTACAATGTATTGGTTAAAGGTGAGAGAGCATCTTTCACCTCTCAAGCCCCATCTTGGTTTCTGAGTTGCATACTTGACTTGACTATGTTAATGTTTCAGGTGAAACCAGATAGTGCTTTGATTTGCGATCTGGACCTGGTCCATCATAAACCTTACGAGTACCTTCTACTAGGCTACTGCTTTACCGAAGTAAGTCAATTCTTTTCTTTGTTAGTTGAATAATCTGTGAAACGAACTTCTGCTTGAACAGCCTTGTGGATGTATATGTCTCATAGCTTTCAGGATCAGAAACTAGGTCAGATTTTAAAGTCTTGGATAAGAAGCAGATAATCATAAGCATCCCTGGAGATTTTTCGAGGAAACCCCCTATTGGAGGTATTCATATTTCATTCTTCAACAGCTTTGTTTTGCGATTGGCTTCATCAAATTCAAGAGCACAATGCAATTTGCTCAAATTCTTTCTGTACAGCTCCCTGATTTAATACTTTTTTTATTGGACATGTTTGTAGAGATACTCATGAAACACGTCCCCGGGTCTCAACGTGCTCGGTGCCTTGAGCTATTTGCTAGGGAAATGGCTGCCGGATGGACCTCTTGGGGAAACGAACCGCTTCACTTCCAGGACTTGAGATACTTTTTGAAAGATAATGAGTGCATCAATAAGTTGTAGCCAGTGTTCAGGGCCAAACTTCACGATCGTTTTCTCCATGGTTCATTTTCAATCTGAGGACAGTGGGAGAGAACCCTTGGATATGGCTAGAAGGTTTGGTTTAGGAAACGGCATCATTTAAAGAAACAAACGCTTAAAAAGTCAGCCGAGAAGCTTCAAACAACTACTGTTAGACCTTGTTTATTGGGGGGTTCAACCCCTGTCTCTTAGTTTTTTGATGCAAAAAAATAAAGCAAAACAAAAGAAAAAATGTAAGGGGAGTTGTTATATAATATCCATGTGTTGTAAGAGACGTTTCAGCGTGCTATTGGCTTGACGAAAAAATAGAAAATGTGGAAAAAAATATTTGCTTCCCATTTTTCTCTCTCTCTTTCTCTCTCTCTCTTTTTCTCTCTCTCTCTCACCCTTTCTCTCGCGATTGTGAGAAAACGAAGAATTGTTTTTGGAATCGTCTGAGTATGGAGGAAGGGGAAATTGCTGTCGGAGAAGAGGAGATTTCTGCCGGAGGAAGAGGAGATTGCCGTGTCCCATCGCGATATTTTGATTGAATCGTGAATCGGCTCTGATTGCATGTAGGAGAGGCGATTTGGAAATTAGGGTTTCGTGAATTGGGAGTCCACTCAATCGGAAGAGATTGAATCAATTGGAAGCAGAGGGTAAGTTTCTCAATTTAATCACTGATTGAATCAATCTCGATTAGTGTTTGATGATTAGGGTTTTTTTGATTTTGGATCGAAAATTAAGGTTTTTTTATGTTTCTTAGAAAATTAGGATTCTTGGTGTTCATGTGTTCCGTTTTGATCCTTACTTTAGCAGATGAGTACTTTTTAACTCCGGTTATGATGAATTTGAAAAGATTTGGCCATGAATGTATCACAATATGCTGATTAAAGTTACTAACTTGATTCAACAGAAGCTATTTGTTGTTTTTGGTGTTGTTATTTGTGTAAGCTAATGATGATCCGTTTTGGTTAAGTTTAGATAATGTGTGGAGTTGGATATGTAATTGTTTCGGTTCTTGACACATGATTGTTTTTTGTGTTGTTATTAGTTGTTTTTGATGTTGTTATTTGTGGTAGCTAATGATGATTTAGTAAATGTTTTTGTTCTTGACACATGATTGTATAATTTTAGAGTACATTGTTCTTGTTCGATTTAGCTTGTTCATGAATGATTAATTTTATTTTGAATTTGGGCTTCATTAACCGCGGATCTGTCTTTTGTTTTGAGGTTAAATGGACAAACATGGATTGATGCATTGATGAATATAGAGTGTGAAGGATCTATTGAGTATGGACAAACATGGATCTCTTCGGCCATGAAGGAAGATAATCATCATCCTCAACTTTTTTGCATTTATTTGGTTGTGATAAATAGATTTAGTACTTGATAGTGTAGGTATTAGTGTAATCTTTGATGTTATAGCTTTTGTTTGTTGGTTGTGATAAATAGGTTTAGTAATTGCTATTGTTGGTATTAGTCTAGTCAGTCATTGATGTGTTTAATGTGTGGTTGTTGTAGTTTAGGTAAACACTTTATTTCAAAAATTAAACCAACATAAATATAAACTAAACCTTATAAATTCAAACACAAACAAAACACAAATCCTTCTTTAACAAAACACGAATCTCTTGTTTCTCATTTAACAAAACACAAGTCCTTCTCCCTTTGACAATCTCTTGTTTCTCATTTAACAAACACATCTCCTTCTCCCTTTAGCAATATGGATCCAAACACAACCCCTTCTTCCTTTACGAATCTCTTGTTTCTCATTTAACAAAACACAAGTCCTTCTCCCTTTAGCAATCTCTTGTTTCTCAATTAACAAACACATCTCCTTCTCCCTTTAGCAATCTCTTAATTCTCATTTAACAAACACACCTCCTTCTCCCTTTAGCAATATGGATCCAAACGATTACATGAATCCTTATCGTCCCACCTCTAGCTATTTGAATCTGTTACAAAGTCAACTTGATACCCAAAACCTCGATTACTCTCCTTCTCTAAGTCCATGTTCTGAAGCTCCATCTTCACCTGCATCCCCACAAGAAAACCGCAAGTCAAGGCAAGCATGGTTACCAATAAATGATACCATGTTGGTCAGCGCTTGGCTCAACACTAGCACGGATCTGATTACTTCCAACCAACAAAGACTTGCATCCTTTTGGGGGAGGATTGCGAAATACTTTGCATCCTGTCCGAATGTTGTTAGTCGGCCAAAGAGAGAGGCGAGTCACTGTAAGCAGAGGTGGGGGAGGATAAACGACTTGGTGTGCAAGTTTGCTGGATGTTATGAGGCTGCGAGTAGGGAGAAATCTAGTGGACAGAATGAAGATGATGTGATGAAGTTAGCACATGAGATATGCTTTAATGATCATGGACATAGGTTTACATTGGAGCATGCATGGCTTGTCTTAAGGTACGATCAAAAATGGTGTGCCTCCACATATATTAAAGCTAATGGAGTGAAAAGGGGAAGAGCGAGTGTTGAAGCTGCGATTGATGTCGATGAACCAATGCCCCGACCTCCTAGTGTTAAGGCTGCGAAGGGGAAGTAAAAAAAAAGCTCCAAGGCCGAACCGGATGTGGAGGAAGATGGTAAAGCTTACTTGGAGTGTCAGTTGGAGCGTGTGTCGAGGATGTATGAGATGAAGGAGAAGGACTTTGCATTGAAAGAGAAGGAGTTTGCATTGAAGAAGGAGCATATCAAGCATGTGATGCTTGAAAATCTGATTGCTAAAAAAGATTCACTAACTGAATCTGAAAAAGCTCTTAAGGAGAAGCTAATTCAAGACATGATGTCTTAAGCTTGAATGTTAAAGAATGTAGTTTTTTAACTGTTTGTGTTTTTAGTGTTTTAAGTATTCGATTGTTTGATATTTGGATGGTTCTTGTGTTTTTTGTCTGTTTATGTGTAAGTCTGTTTAAGTATGTGTAATCGAATGGTTTCTTGTGTTTTTTGTAATCGGACAAGCTAATTAATCTGTTTAAGTTTGTGTTTGTGATTGGTTCCTTGTTTTTTGTAATCGGACAGGCTAATTAATCTGTTTAAGTTTGTGTTTGTGATTGTGTTTGTAATCGGACAGGTCGAGAAAGAAGCCAACCTTTCATCAGTCCGTGAAGCCTCTCATGTCCGTGACACACAACAACTCTCATTTGACACATGTTCTTTTGTATTTTTGTGTTTCTACCACAAGTTTTTACAAGCTCTTTTGTATTTTTGTGCTTTTACCACATGTTTGTACAAGTACTTTTGTCATTATTTACTTCTACCACATATTATTTCCAATGGTTGTGTACCACAAATTTCAAGAACTCAAGCTACCTCTTTTTTCTATATAATGATCAACGATTCTCAACAATATGTATCACAAGCAGTTTCTTATTATTCTCAATACCAACCAAGAAAAACTCCTTCTCTTTAGTTTTTTTTTTTTNTTCATTTTTTTTACAATGGCTTCTCCTTCCCCTTCTTCTTCCCAAAATGATGTTGATGACATACTTGATGAATGTTTTAATCAAACATGCGATCAAATCACCAATCATGTATGGCAAAATCTTCTAACTCCACCAATCCAAAGTCAACCACCACCTAAACCAAGAAAAAAGCAAATTCACATTGAAAGAAATCGAGAAGTCGGTCATGACCACTTGTGGAATGATTATTTAAGTGAAGATCCTACTTACCCTCCCAACATTTTCCGTCGCCGTTTTAGAATGAACAAGCCATTATTCATGCGTATTGTGGATAAGCTCGCAAATGAAGTTCCCTATTTTCAACAAAGAAGAGATGCTACCGGAAGGTTGGGTCTGTCTACATTGCAAAAGTGTACATCATCAATTCGTATGATGGCATATGGTTGTGCAGCTGATGCGTTTGACGAATACCTCCGACTTTCTGCAAACGTAGCGCTATCATGCTTGGACAATTTTACAGATTCAGTCGTAAATTTATTTGGAGATGAGTACTTGAGAAGACCCACACTAGCAGATCTTCAAAGACTACTCGACATTGGCGAGTTTCGCGGATTTCCCGACATGATAGGAAGCATCGATTGTATGCATTGGGAGTGGAAGAATTGTCCCACCGCATGGAAAGGTCAATAGACCCGCGGATCTGGAAAGCCCACAATCGTTTTAGAGGCGGTGGCTTCGTATGATCTCTGGATCTGGCATGTTTTCTTTGGACTACCAGGTACATTAAACGATATCAATATTCTTGACCGATCTCTAGTCTTTGATGATATTTTGCATGGTCGAGCTCCTAAAGTTAAATACAGTGTCAACGGACATGAGTATAAATTGGCTTACTATCTGACGGATGGTATTTATCCCAAAAGGTCTACTTTTATCCAATCTATTCCATTGCCACAAACTCCAAAAGACGCTTTATTTGCGAGACAACAAGAAGCTGTACGTAAAGATGTAGAGCGTGCTTTTGGAGTTTTGCAGGCTCGATTTGCCATAGTCAAAAACCCGGCTCTTATTTGGGATACAGTAAAAATTGGAAAAATAATGAGAGCGTGTATCATACTGCACAATATGATAGTAGAGGACGAACGAGATGGGTACACTCTGTTTGATGAAACTGAATTCACACAAATGGAGTCAAGTAGAGCTTCAGAAGTTGACTACACGCTTCCAACACCCATGCCTTCATGTGTCGCTACTATGCTCAAGAATCGAAAGGGTGTTCGCGATAAAGAAAAAAATAAATGCTTGCAAGATGATTTGGTTAAGCATATTTGGGCAAAATTTGGAGCAAATCAGTATTAAAATTAATCATTCTCTCCATTTATAAATTGCACTTTTGTTGTAATATGTATTTTTGAAAATTAGTTTAAATGCAATATTTTCTAATCTTATAAAATCTTAAATGTTTACACATTTATACCACTTTTATTCTATTTAAAATTTTAAAAAACAATTTAAAAAAAAATAAGAAACCCAAAATAAGAACCTACCAATAAAGAAGAAAATTTTATCTAAAAGATCATGGGTTCTTATATTCCAAACAGTACACAACTAATTCATAAAAAATTTAAGAACTTCCTTTCTAATAACCCACCGATAATTATGCTGTTAGAGTACTGTGTCTCACAAGTCAGAACTGTACTATCAATTTAGTAACTTTTTTTTCCCCTTTTACAGATGCTTCAGGAAAAAATTAATATATTATCAGCAGTTCAGTACTATACAGTATATTGACCCTTCATTAGATTTTGTGTTCTTATCAATAAAATGATAAAATAAAATTTAAAGGCAAAAGCGTGTTAAACAAATTCAATAAGTGACTACTCGTTGTTGGAAGATCATATTTGCTTCTGATGGGTCTACGTGTGGGGCAAATCCACTATCCAATTTTCCTATTGTGTTCAATGAACTATACGATTTTTTTCAGAAAAAAGAACATGAAAATTAAAGAAAATCATGATCAGTGAAGTAAAAGGGCCCAACAATAATTGCGAATATAGCTGATTGTTAAATCGCATTCAAATAATAATAATACGCTTACAAATCACCAAAACAAATTAGCTATATATATTCCTAAACATATATATTTCCCTTTGACTGAATAAAGTTTTTTTTGGTATAAGTAGTTATTGAAACTTAGATGACTCAAATAAGTCAATAGGAAAAATTATTGTTTACATACAAAATAAATTGTGGTTGTACATAAACATTCTATGTCAATTTAACCGTTTTACTTTTACTCTTATATATTTTTTGCATTTTATTTCGTATGTAAATAAAATGCTGCCATGGTTCATGAGTTTGTTGTTGTCTCTATAACTGATAGTAGAGTTGGCGTTCGCCTAGCACTAAGCGTCTATGCCATTCCATAAAGATTTAGTTATTAGTGTTTTGGTTTAACCGACTTTAACGTATATTTTTTTTGTAGTGTAATCACAATAGGAATAATTTTGCTAAAATACAAAATAAAGTTAAGAAAGAAAAAGAAAAGGAAGTAGCAACAAAAGGATAGGCACAAAATACGAAATAGTAAGGACAAAAGTAAGCACTCATTTTCTTCTATTCATACAGTGAAACTATAGTGACAATTAGTTTAAATAATACCTATCAAAATTAAATTGTTATGAGGCTGAAAACAATTTGTATTCTAATTTAACATGGCGAAACCCCTCAAAAAGAAAAGGAAAAAACCCAATCAGATGGTGTGTTCTCCGGTCATACTCGTCAAAAACTAAAGAAGACCCACTTCCTCTATTACACAGATCCCCACATGTCGTCTAATCTCTCATCTCTTTTTATAAATCTCAGCTCATTTTCTCTTACACAAAGACTGACCGAGTCTGAGAGAAGAAATAAAAACATTACAAAACATATAACGTACTAGCTCCTCTCCTTCCAACTGATTCGTTACGCAAATCCACACTGTAAGTTACGTACACCACAGCTTTTATTTATTATTATTACTCAGTACTACTCACCATTCGTCAAATCTAAATCGACATGTGGCTGATATCAACGGTGATTTCTTTAATATGAACCTGCGCGTACTCGAACATTCACACCATATCATTCTTTTTAAAAAAGAATTTAATAAAAAGAAGGAAAAAAGAATCTTCTATAATTCCAGCGAAGAAGAAGAAAAAATAAGCGTATTACTCGTGAGCACTAAGTTCTCACTCTTCTTCTTCTTCTTCAGCTGATTCACCATCCCATTTTTTTTTGGGGGGTGTTTTGAGGATTGAAGGAAGAAGATGACGTCTGACGGAGCGACGTCGACGTCAGCAGCAGCAGCAGCGGCGATGGCGACGAGGAGGAAACCTTCTTGGAGAGAGAGGGAGAACAATCGGAGGAGAGAGCGGCGTAGAAGAGCTGTTGCTGCCAAGATTTACACCGGTCTTAGAGCTCAAGGTAACTACAATCTCCCTAAACATTGTGACAACAATGAGGTTCTCAAGGCTCTCTGTTCTGAAGCTGGTTGGGTTGTTGAAGAAGACGGCACTACTTATCGCAAGGTAATATATTATTTGGGTTTAGATCTGATGTTATCTCTGTATGTTTCTCATGTTTTAGCTTTTGATTCTAAAATTGGATCTAGATTCCTTTGTGATTTTAATCTAATTCTATAGCCGAATTAGAACATTAGGTTTCTCTGTGTTACTATATTTAGATCTCCTCTTTTAGCGTCTGTGGGTTTCATCTTAGCGATTACTTTTGTTTCAAGTTTTTGTCAATGATTGTGACATTGTGTTGCTTTTGTTCTTTGATCAAACCAGGGACACAAGCCTCTTCATGGTGACATGGCTGGATCATCCTCTCGAGCTACTCCTTACTCTTCTCATAACCAAAGCCCTCTCTCTTCCACTTTTGATAGCCCCATCCTTTCTTACCAAGTCAGTCCATCATCTTCTTCCTTCCCGAGTCCTTCTCGTGTTGGTGACCCGCACAACATCTCCACAATCTTCCCTTTCCTCAGGAACGGTGGGATTCCTTCATCGCTTCCTCCGCTTAGAATCTCAAACAGTGCTCCTGTCACTCCACCAGTCTCATCCCCAACTTCGAGAAACCCCAAACCATTGCCAACTTGGGAATCTTTTACCAAACAGTCCATGTCCATGGCTGCTAAACAGTCAATGACGTCTTTGAACTACCCGTTTTACGCGGTATCTGCACCTGCCAGTCCCACCCATCATCGCCAGTTCCATGCACCAGCTACTATACCTGAATGCGATGAATCTGACTCTTCCACTGTTGATTCGGGTCATTGGATAAGCTTTCAGAAGTTCTCACAACAGCCATTCCATGGGGCCTCTGCTGTGCCAGCCTCTCCTACATTCAACCTAGTGAAACCTGCACCTCAGCAGTTATCTCCTAACACTGCAGCAACCCAAGAGATTGGTCAAAGCTCGGATTTCAAATTTGAGAACAGCCAAGTTAAGCCATGGGAAGGGGAGAGGATCCACGATGTCGCTATGGAGGATCTAGAGCTCACGCTTGGTAATGGTAAAAGCTCATAGTTGAGATGAAGAACAGAGGAACCAACCCGTTATGGCATGTCGGAAGGAAGGATTGGAGTCTTCAGTGTGCTGTTCAATCAGTTCATGGTTTTGGTTCTTGTACTAGAATCAGTATTCATAGTACCAGTGAGTTTGTTTCACAACGCATTATTTGTAGATAGAATGTTTAAGATGTATGTTTCTATTATTATTCCTTTTAGGCCTTGGAAAACTTTATAAATATTACATATTATTAAATGGCTTGAGATTTTACATATATATATCATTCAGAGCTCAAGAAGATGAAACAGAGACAATAAGAAAGACTATAACAAAGACTTTGCGAAGTAATAAGATCAGAGAGGTGAAAAAAAGAGACTTGCGGTTTTAGCCATAAGATACACAAAAATTCATAATACAAAAAAAAACAAAAAGCAGAAGGCATGTAGTAGTAAACATGGGAACATTAAGGTAAAATAGATTAGAATCGCAAGTGTCAAGCTTATAGCCTAGCTGCTTTTTCAGGTGAATCATTCAGAACCATCTGGGAAGCTATCAAGCGCGTCTTGCTTACCGTTTACATAGAACTCAACCACGGCTTGCATTCTATAGAGCTTATCTGGATGGTAATTCACATGAACTATCACCGGTTTCACCTTCTTCTTCAGCTCATGATTCTTTCTTACAGTCTTGAAAAGGACTTTACTGTTCATAAACTCATACATATCCATGACTCTCTTGGATGCGTGTAGAGCAATGTACTCAGGATGCGATGGATAAAACAGTTCCTCGTTGAAAACCGCTTGGTCCCATACTTTTGCCTTAGAGAGTCTATCTGCCACACGATCAAGCAGCTCGATTGCTGGAATCGTAGGCCTTAGATAGAAAAACCC
>NC_025698.1:9342748-9349457 GCF_000633955.1 Camelina sativa
CATGCACCAGCTACTATACCTGAATGCGATGAATCTGACTCTTCCACTGTTGATTCGGGTCATTGGATAAGCTTTCAGAAGTTCTCACAACAGCCATTCCATGGGGCCTCTGCTGTGCCAGCCTCTCCTACATTCAACCTAGTGAAACCTGCACCTCAGCAGTTATCTCCTAACACTGCAGCAACCCAAGAGATTGGTCAAAGCTCGGATTTCAAATTTGAGAACAGCCAAGTTAAGCCATGGGAAGGGGAGAGGATCCACGATGTCGCTATGGAGGATCTAGAGCTCACGCTTGGTAATGGTAAAAGCTCATAGTTGAGATGAAGAACAGAGGAACCAACCCGTTATGGCATGTCGGAAGGAAGGATTGGAGTCTTCAGTGTGCTGTTCAATCAGTTCATGGTTTTGGTTCTTGTACTAGAATCAGTATTCATAGTACCAGTGAGTTTGTTTCACAACGCATTATTTGTAGATAGAATGTTTAAGATGTATGTTTCTATTATTATTCCTTTTAGGCCTTGGAAAACTTTATAAATATTACATATTATTAAATGGCTTGAGATTTTACATATATATATCATTCAGAGCTCAAGAAGATGAAACAGAGACAATAAGAAAGACTATAACAAAGACTTTGCGAAGTAATAAGATCAGAGAGGTGAAAAAAAGAGACTTGCGGTTTTAGCCATAAGATACACAAAAATTCATAATACAAAAAAAAACAAAAAGCAGAAGGCATGTAGTAGTAAACATGGGAACATTAAGGTAAAATAGATTAGAATCGCAAGTGTCAAGCTTATAGCCTAGCTGCTTTTTCAGGTGAATCATTCAGAACCATCTGGGAAGCTATCAAGCGCGTCTTGCTTACCGTTTACATAGAACTCAACCACGGCTTGCATTCTATAGAGCTTATCTGGATGGTAATTCACATGAACTATCACCGGTTTCACCTTCTTCTTCAGCTCATGATTCTTTCTTACAGTCTTGAAAAGGACTTTACTGTTCATAAACTCATACATATCCATGACTCTCTTGGATGCGTGTAGAGCAATGTACTCAGGATGCGATGGATAAAACAGTTCCTCGTTGAAAACCGCTTGGTCCCATACTTTTGCCTTAGAGAGTCTATCTGCCACACGATCAAGCAGCTCGATTGCTGGAATCGTAGGCCTTAGATAGAAAAACCCCGAATTGAAAACCCATATCCTCATGGTGTGAGCATACCGAGCCCATCCCATGGATGGTTCATCAAAAACATCGTTGAATCCATAAGCAGTGTGATTGTCATGGCCATCGCTCATTGACTCCACATCAGAGTCTCTGTAAAGATGACTAAATGGGTTCTGCAAGAAGACAATGTCCACATCCGAGAGAAGAACACCATAACCGAGTTGCAAGAACTCTCTCAACACACGGAACTTCAACCCAGAGACGGCATGGTTACCTCCAGTTTTCCCAACAGTGTCCACGTCCTTGTCTGGATCTCTCTTGTAATACGCAACATCGTTTTCTTTACAGAAATTCTCAATGTAATCGTCCAATGCAACAACCAGGTAGTTTGTTATACCCACTCTCTTAATGCTAGCGATCTGAACCTCCAACATTGCTTTCACGTTTGCGTTTGCAAGAGCCACGATCACCTCTTTATCGACAGCAATCTCCTCTAGAATCTTTGCCAATCTTGGGTTTACAGATTCATCTGGAAGGATAGTTGGATTAGTTCTCAGACTCTTGACAGTTCCAAAAGGACCTGCCTTGATCTGAGTTCCCAAAGCTAGAACCTGTTTTCGTGCACTGTCTGACCCTTGCTCAGCTAACTGTAGCTTTTGTGTTAACTCTCTGATTTGCTTCTTTAACTCTGCATTCTTCTCTGAGAGAGATACAAAGTCTGATTTTAGCATTTTCACTCTTTCCGGCGATTCACAAGCTGACGATCCAACCTAAACCAAAGAAGTGATGAAATCTCAACTTAATTCCAAAATCAGGCCAGTTTCAAGATTATTACCAACTAATCTCCAACTAACATATCACCAAGAAGCATTTCAATGTGTAGATACTAAACCACTTAATACCTATAATGGCTGAGTCAAATCCAATCTAGGTAACTCGATCACGGAACCCAAAAATTAAAACTTTACAGATTTAGGGTGTAAGATGCAGTACCTTGTTGCTTGATTTCGAAAGGCGTTCGGTAGCTGATAACGACGAGTTGGAGTTGAAGAACCCATTAGGGAACAGAACGGCGCATACGCAACCGATAAAGATACCGATAAGGATGGCGATCGCAATTCGAGATCCACGGAGCTGTTGGCTTCTATCTCTACGACCCGCCATGGCCGTTGACTTTTCTCAAAACGAAATCAAAAGAGAAGACCCAGAAGCTCAAAACGGGATAAAGACTCCTCCTTTGATCACCAAAACGAAACTTTTTTTTTTGAGCAATGTGGTGGATCAGAGTAAAAACCCTAGAAATTTTGCTGGTTTCTACGGTGGTCTCAGGGTCAGACTNCTTTAACTCTGCATTCTTCTCTGAGAGAGATACAAAGTCTGATTTTAGCATTTTCACTCTTTCCGGCGATTCACAAGCTGACGATCCAACCTAAACCAAAGAAGTGATGAAATCTCAACTTAATTCCAAAATCAGGCCAGTTTCAAGATTATTACCAACTAATCTCCAACTAACATATCACCAAGAAGCATTTCAATGTGTAGATACTAAACCACTTAATACCTATAATGGCTGAGTCAAATCCAATCTAGGTAACTCGATCACGGAACCCAAAAATTAAAACTTTACAGATTTAGGGTGTAAGATGCAGTACCTTGTTGCTTGATTTCGAAAGGCGTTCGGTAGCTGATAACGACGAGTTGGAGTTGAAGAACCCATTAGGGAACAGAACGGCGCATACGCAACCGATAAAGATACCGATAAGGATGGCGATCGCAATTCGAGATCCACGGAGCTGTTGGCTTCTATCTCTACGACCCGCCATGGCCGTTGACTTTTCTCAAAACGAAATCAAAAGAGAAGACCCAGAAGCTCAAAACGGGATAAAGACTCCTCCTTTGATCACCAAAACGAAACTTTTTTTTTTGAGCAATGTGGTGGATCAGAGTAAAAACCCTAGAAATTTTGCTGGTTTCTACGGTGGTCTCAGGGTCAGACTTGCCGGCTTTTGAAGTTGTTGAGAAATATAGAGCTTGGGTTTGGCATTGTCTACGAAGACGACGACGATGAATCAAAGAGCTTGTGTTAGTTATGTTCCTCTACTTCACACGATGTAGATTCGTATGCTTTGTGTTCTATAGTTGAAGATGAATTTTTAACCGTTCGATAAGATGACTATTGCGCTGACTCATCCGACGGTCAACCTAACAGATTATAAATCGAGTTTAAGGAGAAAAATTAAAAAATAATAAGGCTCACATCTATTATTTATTCACTTGTTAGCACGATCACACATGAGACATGCATGATAGACCAAAAACACATCTTGACTAATATGATTGAGATTAAGTTGTTAAGTTGCTGGTCAAACTTTGAATCGCATCTTTATTAAAGAAGTTTGCAAAGTATATGTTATTATTGTTTGACCAGAGTTTTACATTTTCAAGAGACTTGCCGGTTAAAAAGCGAAAGGTAAATAAAAAAAACACCTTATAGAGTTTATAAACTTACAAAGATTACATTCTTTTGAAGTAATTGGTGATTACATGCCAGAATTTGCAAGTAATCCAAAGATTGTTTAACTATCGTTGTCCAAAACTTTGTTGTTACCAAACAAATGGTCTCTTCTATTACCAAACCCGTTTGAATCAAGACCCGAGCCGCCACGATAATTGTTATGATCCTGTGCGGTTGTTCTATAGTTTCCATCCACTGGAGCTCTCGAACTCGGGTCGTTATCTCCAACTGACCGGTATGAACCACCAGCGTACCTTCTCCGTAGATCCATGAGGTCATCGGTTCTTCTTGAAGGTTCAGTGAAAGTCGGCTCTTTCGTTGAGCTGTTTTGTCCCGCGGTCGGAGTAAAAGGATCATCTGGTCCCCATGCCGTGAGCGATTCTTTCTTCTTGGCAAAGAAATGCCAAGCTCCAAATAGAAACAGTATGAAGAAGAACACCGGACTGCTCCAAAGCATTGTATTAAAGTCTCCTTTAAGAGTCGGAAGCTTCGACTTATAAACCGCGAAATATCCGTTTTCTAAACCGATCACAAGAAGGTTTTCTCTGTCGCTAGCTATCAAAGGCCTCGTCTTAACTACTGCGGTTCTTGAAGATGATTCACGATGGCTCAAGAACGCGGATCTGATCTCTTCTAAACCCGCGGAGAACAAAAGCCGAGGGCCAGCAGTACGAACGTAATGCTGAGTCGATACATTGAAAGCGAAAACCTTTTCTTCGTTGATAACTAAAAGATAGCCTTTGATTGATTGTAAAGCTACTGGCTCCTCCATTTGAAACTTCTTCTTGGATCTAACCCTACATTTGAAGTTCATTATATCTCCGTGAAGCAATACATGAATGATCTCACCCTCAGATGTGAACCCGTAAGCTTTAGACCGTTCCGTGGCATCAAAGACATAAGTTCTCGCAAGAGAATGGTTCAGTCCTTCGCACTCGGTTTCTCTAATCTTCATTGTCCTTAAGTCCAACGAACCAGCACCAGACTCAGTGAGAAACAACAATCTCTGTTTCAAGAACACAAGCGGTCTGCTCGATGGCATAACCGAGCCGTAAACCGTCCTGTTCTCAGTCAAAACCGTGAGCCTCCCGCTTAAATCCGTCGCCAATATATACCTAACACGACCAACATGATGCACTTCCAATAGAGTCACAGGATCAGCCGAACCATCCACATCAAACTTCCCTACATTTTCCATGGAAACAGAATTCGAGTTCCAGTCTTCCCCATTAGATCCCTCGTGAATCCTATGCAACAAAACCGCACCGTTCTGATGACCAGTAACCACGAAACTCGAGTTCCTAAACACAGATAGATACGAAACCATAGCTGTAACGGGAGAATCAACCGTGGTGAAGAACTCAATCAAAACATCACCGTTTCTCAAGAACACATAGACCCTTCCTCTAGAATCACCAATAGCAAAGTACTTGCTCGAACCTTCGAAATCCCTAAAAGGTAACACATTGATACAAGTCGCATCGGAATTAAGTTTCACAGCTGACGTGAACTGAAACCTCTCAGACCAAAACGGACTATACTTAGTAACCGAAAACGCCTTAGCTCTTCCTCCTCTGTCCTTCTCTTCTCCGATCTCATCATCAAGTGATCTAGTGATCTCGTTCCTCTCCTTTAATGGAGTCTCAGATAACTTAGCATCTAGATTAGCGACTAGTTCCGTCAGATTCTTAACGAGTTCCTCTAGGTTATGCAATATCTTAGCTTCTCTATTGGATTCGCTAACAGACACAGCTACATCGCTGGAAACATCTTCGATAACCGGAGACTCGTTGGCATACGACGGCGATATTGAAAACAAAGTGAAGGAGATTAAAACAGAGATGCATAAAAAGAAGGACTTGCCGTTTAGGGGATCCGCCATTGAAGTAATTGAAAAGGGTTTAAAGCAGAAAGCTTTCTTCTTCTTTTTTGGTTTTGTATGAATCAGTAATGAGTAACCGCCATTTATGCAGATCTGTGGGAGATGAAGATTTTAAGGATCTCGAAAGAGAAAACAAAGATCCGTCTGGTTGGAGTCTAAAACTGATATTTTGTTTGTGTAATGTAAGAAAATTAATAAAGTGTCAAAATTTGAGATCTTTGTGTCCCGGAATTGGCTCCGGTCGTCTTCAGTCACGGTGGCGCTTAGTGCAAAGAAGTATGAAGAGATCAGATTATTGTCTTAAAGATATTTTTAGGACTATTATTATTATTTCTGATGTTATTTTTATGTATTTCTTTTGAAGATTTTTAATTACTAGTTTTTTTCTTTTCATTTATAAATTACTAGTTTTTTTCTTTTCATTTATAAATTGATGTCAGCAGTTGTTATATATAGATACAGTATAAGTATTTTTGGTAGATAATGAAGAAACTTTTAAGAATTGTTTTTAGCTTTCAACCGGAATGAGTATATAAATCTATCTTTACATATTGTTCACATACAGATTTGATGACATGATAACATATGTAAGAAACATTCTCTCTTTTTTAAATATAATATGTTTTAATTCAAAAAAATGCAGATTTATTTTTAACAAGTTTAACCAATCAAAAATAATACTGTATAATTGAAAAATTAAATTAAACTAAAAATTGTATAAAAATTTGAAAAATATTTTATATTATATAACAATTTTTTTTAAAACATATATATTATAAAATGGAGAATATAGGATGTTTCAATGAAAACATAAAATTGAACAAAAAAAATAAGATATGATATCCTTTTTCTTTATAAATCAGGTGGGTCAGTTAATGAAATACCTTTTCTTTACGAAGACAATATCACGGTTACAAGTTTTTTTCCTTTTTAATTTTCCGCCGACTACTTAAGATGGCCAAAGAACATAGAAAAATGCACATGCTGATCATAGACAAGATCCATAGATCCTCATCCTCCCTCCACGTGAAGTTTCTTGATCGGAGTGAAGCAAAGCTCTCGATTATTCCAAGCACATAGTCCCGATGCTTATATATTGACAAAGTCCACCATGAGATCCTCAAATCTTCGTATTTTTCTTT
>NC_025698.1:9349883-9419987 GCF_000633955.1 Camelina sativa
AGAGAAATGTGAAATGATGAGAACGAGAATTGTCTGAATAGCCGAGGAGACTGCCTGACGACTAACCAACTCTAAGACAATCGGTCGAGTCTTTGATATGTAATGGTTTCAAACGCAGGCAAGTCATCCTTGGCTACCACACAAGTTCTCATTCTTCATATCACCATTTTCTCTGTAAATGAGGAGGTTGTTGATGACACCCTTAAAAATAATAAGTGTATATATAGGCATGACCGTATAAAGATTGGAGTGGACACAATATGTTTGACTCAACATGTGTGCATGGCCTTGGAATATGTTCTTAAAGATTTGGGAATGGGATGGTCTTAGTATCAAACAATTGGTGAACCACATTAATATTCGTTTAGTTAATCTTGTATGTAACTTTTATTAGTTAGAAGGAATGTTGTTTTATGTTATTTTGTTACACTAATCACTATGTAAGATTCAACTTTTATCTGAGAAACTATATAAATTTGTGTGTTTTAACTTCTTCTTTTTCGGGGTCAAATGTGTGTTTAACTAAAACACATGAATATTAAGTTTCTCTTAATTTTGGTAGAACGCATGCAATTAAATTAAAAACTCATATAGTTGTCGCTATTCTTGTAATACAACAGGAGTTCTCGGTTTTCTTTGTATGAATATTAAGTTTCTCTTAATTTTGGTAGAACGCATTCAATTAAATTAAAAACTCATATAGTTGTCGCTATTCTTGTAATACAACAGGAGTTTTCGGTTTTCTTTGTTTATATACCATCAGTCTCAATGTACAGTGTTTTTCTATACTATTCTTCCACAAGTTTTCTGATTACTCAAATGACAAGCATGCCAATCAATATGCTTTGAAACCTAATAATCGGGTCAACACCCCTTTCTTCCTTTAGTTGACTACTACTAGCTAGTGTTGGGACCATAGAGGAAAGAACATTTGTAAAAGTCAGGATGCCATATGAATTTGTGTAGTAAACAGGGAATATATGGAACTTTTTTGAGAAATTTTTATATGAAAATATAAACTTGCTGGAATTATTCTTATAACTATTTAGAGATATAGCTAGAAAGAATGTACCCTCACGTCCACGAGAGATGTTGGGAACGAAAGCTGTCTCCCATATATATAGGATAATGCTTTTTTTTCCCTGCCGACTTTTGCAGATAGGGCTTATCTGAATAATATGAGAATAGCAAGTTAACAACACAATCGATCAATTATTTAGCTAGTACACTATTTGCAGTTTTTCACCGGTAAAAGAATGTTGTATTTGTGGAGTACGCAGAGACTTTATAGGTGTAGTCAGTAGTCACAATGAATGTTGCATTTGTCTAGTTGTTTTACCGCACTTTGATTGAGATTATCGATCTATCACTAGAGACGCAAATGTATGTGTCCCATGAAATCCAATCACCGAAGATTGATTGACTAAAAAGTACTACTTCTTCTGTCCTACAAAAATTGATGTTTTGGGATATTTTTTTATCTCACAAAAATTGATGTTTTGTAAAATTCAAAAAGTAATCATTGAAAATATTTAAAATGTTGAATTGTTATTGGTTTAAAATTAAATTATACTCCCTCTGTCCCTCAAATATTGATGTTTGAGGGATTTCACACAAATTAAGAAATAATGATTATTAATTTTAAATATAATATTTTTTTCCTACTAAAAAATATTATATATTTATAAACAAATGACTATTGAATTTTCTTAATAATCACTTCTTGAAGTTTACAAAAGTTTAATATTAATTAACTAAAAGTGGTAAAACATCAATCTTTGTGGAACAAAAAGAAATCACAAAACATCAATTTTTGAAGGACAGATTGAGTATCTCTTTAGTCAAAGAAATAAATATATCTAAATTCAGTAATCATTATTTTCTTAAAATGTGTAAAAGATTCTAAACATCAATCTTTTAGAAACAGAGTCTTTTAGGTACAGAGAAAGTATTAAACAAACCTAAAAGGTCGATTATATACACTTGATAGTTTATATTAGTCGAATATTTTTGCTCTCTCCAGACCTAAACTTTTATACATATATGGACGATTCTTTATGGATTTGTTTTTGTTGGTTTCCATCCACATGCATATTTAAAAAATAACAATATTCGCACATTTTGGCCATGTAAATGTTCGGTCATACATGTTGGACACTTCAGGGTCCTATATCATCTACCCACACGGCCACACATTTTTTACAGCCAAACAAATTAAATATTTAAACCAGCCATAGTCTAAAGAAAATTAAAGGGAGAGAAAGAAGGATAGACATGAAGATAACAGATTTATTCGGTAGCCAAGGATGACTTGCCTGCATCTTCATACGTACGCAATGTATATCAATCCGATCCGTCTCTCTACGAACCGAGTTTGATTTAATATTGCGTTTGCATAATACTGTTAGGCAGTTTCCTTGGCTATTCAGATACATCTCTTTCTCATCATGTCCTACCTCTTTTTGGTGTGCGTTTTATGTATCAAGGTTATTGGCATTTCAGTCCTACTATATTACATATCCTACTATATTAATTGGGAATTACAAATATGAAACTAACCTTAAAATGTGTAAAAAATTACATTTAATTGTCATTAGAAAATTTAATTAAGATTAATTAATTAATTAAATATAATTAATTAAAAATAAAAAACGCTGACAGATCAAAAATAAAAAATTTAGAAAAGTAAAAAAAATCTATTCAAATCAAAACTAGTTTATACTTAAAAAATAAAAAATTAAAAATTAACAGCTAAGATTTTAAAAAAATACAGATAATTATTAGTAAAAAAAAATATTTTCTCTCTCTAATATTTGGACGAAAATTACTAAATATTTTTTTAAAAAAATATATACCAATCTCAAAAACTAAGATTTTATTAGACAATAAAATTATTTTTAATAACTAGATTTCAAAGATTTTATTAAGATTTCAAATTATGATTCTCCTATCATCTTTCTTTTATTTTATTTACAAATTGTTTAAAATTTTCATATAATACTTATGATTAATAAATATGCAGAATTTTTTCTGCATATGTTGTGATTTGAATTTTAAAAAACGAAGATATATTACCTTTTTAATGTAAAAAGATATACTACTCAATCTATTGAAAAATATTTGTTTTAATTTTCACATTGACGAATTGGTAAAACTAAATTTATATAATTGATAAATTAATATATTTTATTTGCTCATAATTATAATATTAAAATTATTACTTCATATTTTATAAAATATTTATGCAAATACAACAAACTGACAATATAAAACTGTAATATATAATTAAAAATAAATATTATCTTAAAAAGATAATTTTTAAAAAATAATATAACAATAATTTTTATTATTATATTTATAATATTTTTTGAAAAAAATTGACCGGGATATCTTCTAGTTAGATGGGCTGAACATATTCAGAGTTACGAGCCCGTTAAGGTCATTATAATAGAAAGCAAGCCCGTTAAGGTCAATAAACCCTAGCCGACACCTCTTAGCTAATCTTTATAAATTCTTTTAACAACTCATCAACAGAAGCCTCATCGATCCCTCATAGTTTGTTTTTCTTCAATTTTTTTTCGAAAGTGGTTTACATTATGTGTTTCTTGTTACTTTATCATTTTTTTAAGAAATTAGGGATTACATAGATTGGCAAATGATGAGTAGAATCTTATCCTACACACAGATGTATCAGTGTTGACTACCAATCTCTGCTTATTATCTGATGCCTTAATCATCTATATAACCTTGTTTTTTTTTATTGAAGCTTTTTATAGTTGGTTTTCAATGTCGTTTCCATCTTTTTGTAGATCAAGATTTGCAGAAATTGAATCCGTGGTCGCTTTATAAGTCTTTTTGTTTTTCTGATGGTCTTTCTTTGAACTTGAGATAAAAAAGTAAAGAAGAAGATATTAACAGTGATGAGATAATAGCAGACGGGCGGTCTGAAATTGATGTCGTGTTGATTGTCTGCCTTTAAGCTTTATATAAGCAAATCTCTGAGTTTCTGATTCTTTCTCTTCACATATTTTGGTTTTGGACAGTTTGAGATTATAATAAAATCAACTACAATTGAATTCAAGTGTTAGTAACTAATAAGCTTTTATTCTCTGACCAGTTTCAGAACTCTAATGTTGACATCTAAATCTAGAATCTTAAGTAAAAAAAAGAAAAAGAAAAAAATGAATAGCTTCAATGAATGAACCGGTTGAAGTACTGATGGAACATAGTACGAGAAAAGAGGCAAACCAAAACAA
Organism: Camelina sativa; assembly: GCF_000633955.1. Lineage (NCBI taxonomy): Eukaryota > Viridiplantae > Streptophyta > Magnoliopsida > Brassicales > Brassicaceae > Camelina > Camelina sativa. The sequence continues at coordinate 9,354,140 of NC_025698.1, forward strand.
AATCAAAAATAATTCTGACACTGGTTCTTAAATAATTTTGCAATCAAATTACATAAATAGGTTCTCAAATCTTGGTGAGCTAATCTAATTAGTATATCACTGGACAAGTGGACATCAATAAACATGCTTTAAACCATGATTAAGGCTGATTAGGTACTACTTGTAAGGACTGTTTGGACACGAAGTCATGTATATCCACCGGCTGGATAACCAACACACTTAAAACAGTTGAAAAAAGATCGTAGACATAACCAAGAGACAACGCTTTAGTAAAGAAAGTCAACACGAAGTCAACTCCATGGTGGGATGTTTAGCCACATCCCACTTGGTGTTTAATATCTGAGTACCAAACTTGTTTGTGACAATTTATCCACTCCCCAAAAAAGTCTTTTCTTTCACACATTGATTGATCATCAAGTCAAGTGTGCCATAACCATAAACAGAGTCTTTCATTTCGGAGAGCAGCTGAGAAAAAGAAAAAAAGAAAATGAAGTTTGAAGAAACTCAAACACTCTTACCTGTGAGAAAACCTGTAAACGGAGGTTGTCACAGCCGTGATCGCAAACGTGCTGGTTACAACTACAAGCTTTGGGTTCTAGCTGCAGTACTACTCTTAGCATTTGGTTCTATGTTAACCGGTTCTGTCTCTCTCAAAGGAATCGGTTTGTTTCATTCTGTTGACGGCGTTAACGGGTTCTCCGCCGGCGACGATCTAGACGTCCTGGTAAGTACGAACCATTCATGAACTTTTATTGCAATTGTTCATCTGAATTTGGTTTTCTTGAATTTTTGGGAATTTTATGAAATTTATGACAGGAAATTGAGGAGAGAGAGAAAGTGGTGAGGCAGATGTGGGATGTGTACGGTCGCTCCGGTGGTGTCAGGGTCCCTCGGTTCTGGCGAGAAGCTTTTGAGGCGGCGTATGAGTTTCTGATCAGTGATTCCGCCGCTGTTCGAAGCGGTGCCGTTTCTGATATCGCTAAGTTGTCTCTTGTTCGCTTTGTTAAGTCAGAGTCTACTCCGGCCCGGCCCAATCTCCGTTGAGCTGTGAAGAATTTGAAGATGAATGAAGAAAAAAACCCAAGAAATAATTTAAGTGTATATAGAGATCTATAATTACATACTGAAAATTGTAACCGTACTTAATAATCGATGGTTAAATTATGAAACTGTGAGGAAAAAAAATAAAATGAAAAATGCATAAATAGTGTTTTCGTTCGATATTATTTAGAAAAATATAGCAGCCAAAAATAAAGATTGGTCTATTTAATTTGAATTATTATCGATTTTGTTTTACTTAAAATAAATGAAAATAGGCCCAAAATTGTTAAACCTAGATATATCGACAATCATCTAGATAATTTTTAAAAAATTGTTGAAATAAATATTTAAACAAAAATTAGACCAAGATGATTAAACTTCTAGAATCATCTAGATAATTTATAAGAAATTGGTGAATTTTGGATAGAAGATCACGCTTGAACATATTAACCGACTTTATAATATTTATAAACCGTCTTTTTTTTTTATTTGTGATTCATCTGCACCGTTGATTGTGTTACCTAAAATAATTACCAACCGTAGGATTTATCTTAAATCCTAAACCAATTCGGTTTTGGGTTTTGCTCCCCTCTCTGTATATATATGAAAAAGTGGTCGATGATAGTTCATAATTCATCGCTTCTGTATCCTTTTTGCTTTGTTTTGCATGTCGATGATTCTTACTGCTTTCTTTAATTATGTTTCAAATCTCTTTATCATCTCTTTAGGGTTTTGCTCGATTTATTAACACATGATCAATCCTCCTCGTTGATGACTCTAATGATCAACCATGGTTGTTGATCTTTTTGCATCGATTTTGCGATTGATCGATCCATCGAGGTACGTTGTTGTTATCTACGCATATATATCTTGTTATTACTGTGTATGAATCTTTCTGGTCTTTTTTGCTTACATGTCTCGTAGAATTCGATCACAAACCGGTAATCAGATAGTTATATATATCTATGTATGTCTTGTATAGATTTTACATAAGCGTACGAGGATAATTCTCCTCGATCCATTCATCGAACCTCGTCGATACTAATCATCAACCTTTGTTCAACCTTTGTTGACATATCTAATCATCAACCCTCGTTGATCAACAAGAAGAAGTCTGTGTATATCTTTTTTTGATTTTAATGTGAAGATTTCATTTGAAAAGAAACAGAAGGTCTTACTATTACAAAAACTACCCATTAGTACAGGAACATTAGACAGAAAAAAAATTATTTACACCAAAAAGGATACAGGAGAAACATGCGAGAAGTAAGTAAGGAGGAGAGAGGAGTGCACGGAAGGGCCCGTGAAGGACAGAAGCCTGTCCCGCATTGCACGGTCAACAACAGTACGGAGTTGGTGGATGGTGGAGGCGGCATTGGCGAAGATCCTGGAATTTCGCTCCTTCCATACGTGATAGAGGATAGTCGTAAGGAGGAGCTTGAGGATGGCAGTTAGGTTAGCTTGAGAAGGCGAGTTGCGAGAGGCGATCCACGATGCAGCGGCAGGGAGATTGCAGGGAGGGTTTGAAATGAATTTTGCAGCTAGAAAACCCCACAAGTTAGAGGCAAATGGGCATTCAAAAAACAAATGGGCATGGCTCTCAACCCCAGACGAGCATAACACACAAGAGGTAGGAACATTCATTCCCCACCTGTGGAGTCTATCTCGAGTGGGAAGCCGGTTGAGCATTGCAAACCAGGCAATGAAGGAGTAGCGCGGAACATGCTGTTTGAACCAAACAATCTTCGCCCACGGTACCAAAGGAGATCTATGTCGGACTTGCTCCCATGTTTCCTTGGAGGAGAAAGTATGAGAGAAATTACCTGAGGTTTTACGCCATAGGAAGATGTCTGGACCGCGACTTGCGACAGGGGCAGGAAGTTCCGTGAGTGCTACCATTAGGGACTGACCATTGATTGATCGGGCTGGTGGGAGGTTCCATCCACCATTCCTCGAGGCTTCAGTAACTTTTGCGCTTCTTCTGACTCGAAGCTGACTTGGACCCGCCACCCCAAGGAAAGTGATTAGCGGTCCAAAGTCAGTCCAATTATCATACCAGAAAGAAGCGGTGCTTCCATCCCCGACCTCGCACTTGAGGAAGTTTTGAAGAGTTGGTTTGAGTTGTAGCATACTGTTGATTGCCTTGGAAAAACGACTAGATACGTTCGTTTCCCAGAAATTCTTTCGCTTAAAGATGTTCTCCCGCAACCAAGCCACCCATAAAGAGCCAGACTTTGAGAAAAAGTTCCAGATTTGCTTGAGTCTGAACACGACTTCAAAATCCTCCAACAAGCGAATACCCAGTCCTCCTTCAGTTTTTGGCCTACATATGTCTCGCCATGCCACTCTAGCGCCTGAAGCAGAGCTCATTTTGTTTTTCCATAAGAAAGCAGAACAAAGGGAGTCCACTCGTGCGTAGAAGTGCTTTGGAAGCACAAATACACTACTCCAAAAGTTTACCATTCCATAAATCACCGCAGAGATCAGTCTTACTTTACCCGCAAAAGATAGGAACTTAGCAGTCCATGAGTGAAGCTTACTCGTTATTCTCTCAATAAATGGCTGTAAGGTGGCATTAGAGATTCTTGAAGGGTTGAGGGGCAAGCCAAGATACCTGGTTGGGAAAACTCCAAGCTTAATGCCAGCCAGAGCGCTCAATTCGTTAGCTTCAGATTCTGTGTAACCTCCAAAGAAGAGTTCGGACTTAGCAGGGTTCATATCCAATCCAGTCTTTTCCTTAAATCTGCTCATGACTTCCGCAATCCCAGTTAACGAGACCCGCGAGCCATTAGAGAAAACCAAGAGGTCATCAGCAAAAAGCAAGTGTGTAATGCTAGGCGTCTGACATCTCGGGTGTACCTCAACTCTGCCTCCAAGTCAGCTTTATCCAACAGTTTAGACAACACCTCCATCACCATGATGAAAAGATATGGTGAGAGAGGATCGCTCTGTCTCAAACCCTTCTTACCTTTGAAAAACCCTGCCAATTCTCCATTTATAGCAACCGAGAACCTAGGTGATGTGATGCATTCCTTGATCCATATACAGAACAGTGGAGGGAATCCTTGAGCCGCCAACAGCTTGAACACAAAGTCCCAGCAGACCGTATCAAAAGCTTTCTTAATATCCACCTTCAGCATGGAGCTCTCTTGACAAGTCGATTTCTGATAATTCTTGATAAGCTCTGACGCAAGAAGAACATTTTCACCTAGTAATCTACCCTTGAGGAAGGCTGCTTGATTGGGTGAGATACATTCCTGGAGGATGGGCTTTAGACGATTGGCAATGATCTTAGAGATGACTTTATAAACCAAGTTACAGCAACTGATAGGGCGGTAGTCTCCTAGCTTGCACGCTTCAGGGAATTTAGGAATCAGAGCAATCTTCGTGGTATTAAAGTCTTTAAGTAGCCTGCCATTCCGGAAGAATTCTTGTATTGCCGCAACCACATCCGATCCCACAACACTCCAAGAAGCTCTAAAGAACTCCACTGAATACCCATCAGGGCCTGGACATTTGTCTAGGGGCAGGGCAAAGATGGTAGTTCTGATCTCCCCTTCCGTTACATCTCTTACCAGAGTAAGCTTGTGTACCTCAGAGCAGCGAAAAGAAAGGAGCTCTTCGAGATCAGTAACAGAGCAAGGAGAGTGCAGCAAATCCGTTGAGCCAAGGATTTCCTCAAAGTAATCTGCAGCATGTTCCTTGAGCTCTGTGCTTTCATTGATTCTTCTACCACTTTGGTCCTGTAGGAAGTGGATATGGTTCTTATTTGTTCTGGCGATGACTGTTTTGTGGAAGAATGCTGTGTTCCTGTCCCCAAGATGAGCCCATTTTATCCGCGATCTTTGCCGGTAAACCTTCTCCTCTGCATTGCTCAGTAACTTCCATTTTTCGCGCACCCGACGCTCCTCTCTAGCCAACTGCTCAGTAGGGTTCGTGAGGATGGCTCTCTGAAGGATATCAAGTTTTTGTTCCTCTGCTTTAACACGTTGAGAGATCCCACTGAAGTGTGTTCTATTCAGCTTCCGGAGAGCTGGCTTTAAAGCTTTCAGAGACTTAGCCACGCGGAACTGGTTCGACCCTGCCACAGATGAGCTAGTCCAAGATCGACTTACCGTCATAGCATAATCAGGGTGATCCACCACATGATGAAAGAACTGAAAAGGCCGGACAGTGTGTCTGTGTATATCTTCTAATGAGAGAAGGAAGGATCTTGTAGATGTCTGTGTTCTTTTCATGTAAGTTTTGTTTCTTTTCTTTATATGACTATCCTTTTATATCTCCTTAATTATCTAACCAATGATCTTCTTTTTTAAGGTTTGGCTTATCTTGCTCTGATCCGGGAGTGGCGTTGGTCCTTAGCGCATATTTGGGATGGATTGTTGAGTTTCTATATTCTTGTCTATGCCTAGTGTTTCTCAGTCTTCTGGTTAGATATCATGTAAAATTTGGATAACAGTCTTCTGGCTCATCTGTTTCGTATTCTGTCTTGTAGGTATTAATATCGAGGCATAAGGACAAAAACACATCAGATCAATTCTCGTTGGTCTTATGGTCAACTCTCGTTGGTCTTTTTATCATCTCTCGATGGTCTTATGATCATCTCTCGATGGTCCTATGGTCTTATGATCATCTCTCGATGATCCTCCAATCAACTCTCGTTGGTATTTATCATCTCTTGATGGTCTTATGATCTCTTTATCATCTCTCGATGATCTTCCAATCAGCTCTTGTTGGTCTAATGATCAACTCTCTCGTTGGTCTTTTTATCATCTATTGATAATACTCCAATCAACCCTCATTGATCTCATATATCATCTAACAATGATGCTCCAATCAACTCTAGTTGATCTTGTTATCATCTATTGATAATGCTCCTATCAATTACCATCGTTGATCTTGTTATCATCTATTGATAATGCTCCTATCAACCATCGTTGATCTTGTTATTATCTATTGAAAATTCTCCTATCAACCATCGTTGATCTTGTTATCATCTATTGCTAATGCTTCTATCAACCATCGTTGATCTTGTTATCATCTATTATTAATGCTTCTATCAACCATCGTTGATCTTGTTATCATCTGTTGATATGATAATATCATCTCACGATGATCTAATTATATCATCAACTCTCGTTGATCCCAATCAACACTCGTTGACAAAGAAAGTGTTCGACTTAACACAACGTGCAGAGGTTATGTTTGGTCTTTCAAACTGACCAGAAACATATGTAAAAGAGAGATGTAAAAGAGAGAGTAATGAGGGGATGAATCTGACTTTTGCCATGACAGGTGCGCTTGCTTGGCAGGTCTTTTTTTTGAACAAACCTTCGGGGAGAGCTTATAAAAAACGGAAAGTGTGATGGGAAGGATTGCAAGAGTTAGTTAGCCCTTTTATGTTGCAAGGGCAGAGCAACAAAGTTTGTGAAAGTGGGAAATGTAGAATTTTTCTTTTTTTGGTATCTTGTATTCTTGTGGGTGATGATTAGTGAGTCTGGAATCTAATAATCAATATGTACAAGTAGTATTTCATGGTTAGAGAGTTATAAGAATCTTACTCTGGTTCTTACATGTACGTGATTGAAACTACGTTTAAGCTAGAAACGTTATTCTTATTGGCAAATAAATAGTTTTAAGTCAAATATGTTCAAAGGCTCTTCTGAAGCCAAAAATTCAGTTAACTAGAACTTGTAGACCCATCTAGTTTTACAGAGCTAGTTTGCAAGTTCTCATCAGCCAAATTCTGAATACAAATAAAAGCTATTCTCTCACTCTTTTTATTTACAGCAAAACATATACCAACATAACATATCCACACCCAACCAATGCGTTTGATTCACATCACCCCCAAATACAAATGAGTTTTAAAAGAGTATTCTATCAAAATTTCAAGGTATAAACAAAAAAAGGTGCATATGTATAGATTACTAAACTAGCTAGAGAAGCCTCCTCCTGAAGGTGCATATGTATAGATTGTTGGGTAAGCTTCTAGAATGTTCAACCTAAGATTTCTTTAACCAAGTTGGATCAAGAGAAAAGGAAAAGTTCTATTTAGGATTAAGAAAAGAGTAGTTTTCCATTATCAAAATAGGAATAGGAACTAAGTCGAGTTCCCTATAAATACGTTTGATGGGTTGTATCGAACGATATCGAAAACACAAAGAGAGTTTGTGAGTTGTTTAGTTTTGAGAGATTTTTTAAACATTCAATAAAGAGAGATATTCTTTATACAAACTAAGTGTGTTTAAGAAACTTTATTTGGTATGAGAGCGTTAGGTTATTGGAGAACCTGGAACCTGTGACCTGTGAAGAACCGAGACAAAGATCTTGCGTAAGTACAGCCGTCGTCCCCGAGTTATGGCAGACGAAAGCTTAGCACATCCAAAGGAGTTTACTCCACCATCGATTCAATGCCCCATGCTAAATCCCTCTAACTACACGGTGTGGTCAATGAGGATGAAGATCTTGTTGAAGATCAACCATGTATGGGATACAATCGAACCAAGATCAGCGGATCCTGAACTAAACAATATCGCCACAAGATTATTGTTTCAAGCTATCCCAGAGGCTCTTATCTTACAAGTCGGTGAACAAGACTCTCCTAAAGGGATATGGGAAGCCATCCAATCTCGTCATTATGGTGCAGATCGAGTAAAGGAAGCAAGGCTTAAGACTCTTATGTCTGAATTTGAGAGAATCAAGATGAAGGATTCGGACACAATAGATAGTTTTTCAAGCAAGCTATCGAAGATTGCATCAAAATCGACTTCTCTTGGACAGACAATTGATGAAGCAAAACTTGTGAAGAAGTTTCTCAATAGTCTACCAAGGAACAAGTTCATTTAGATCATAGCATCTCTTGAACAGGTTTTGGATTTACAGAAAACAAGCTTCACGGAGATCATAGGGAGGCTCAAGGCCTATGAAGAGCGGATTCTTAATGAGGAGGATCACGAAGATACTCAGGGTAAGCTGTTATTTGCAAACTCGCAAAACGCTTGGGGTTCGAGAGGCAGAGGACGAGGTAGAGGTGGCAGAGGAAACAAAGGACGATGAAGAGGCAGAGGCAGAGGCAGAGGCTACTCACAAGAACAACAAACAAATCAAGGAGACCATAACGATTCAAAGGATAAGAAGGATCAGTCGAAGGTGATTTGTTATCGGTGTGATAAGCTAGGACACTATGCTTCTACATTTCCTGACCGACAACAACAACAAGGAGAAGCAAATAAAAACGAGACAGAGAATGCGGATGCAGCTCTTTATTTGCATGAGGTTATGTTTTTGAATGAAGAAAAGGTGATTCCGAAAAACTATGAGACTAACAACAAAGCAGATGACTTGTGGTATCTTGACAATGGGGCTTGTAACCACATGACTGGCCATAGAGAGTATTTTTCGGAGCTCAATGAGAACATCAAGGGAAGAGTGAAGTTCGGTGTTGGTTCAGAGTAAGACAAGTGAACAGATTCTGGTTTTAGACATCTACTACATTCCCTCTCTTAAAAGCAACATTATGAGTCTAGGACAGGCTACAGAGGTTGGTTGTGATGTCAGGATGAGACAAGACTACCTTACAGTTCATGATCCCATAGGAAGATTGTTGGTGAAAGTTACAAGATAACCAAATAGACTCTACAAGATTAAGCTGCAAATAGGAAGACCAATATGTCTACATTCGAGTATTGCAGATGAAGCTTGGAAGTGGCATGCTCGGTTGGGACATATTAGTTTTAAAACAATGAAGACGACATACCAACAACAGTTAGTACAAGGATTGCCAGAAATAAGAGAAGAGAAAAGATTGTGTGAGTCTTGCTTAGTTGGAAAACAAATTCATCAATCTTTCCCCAAGGCCTCATTGTTTCGAGCTTCAAACCATTGGAGCTTCTACATGCTGACTTATGTGGTCCAATCACACCTTCAACCTCTGCTAATAACAAATATGTGTTTGTTATTTTAGATGATTTTTCAAGATATATGTGGATTATCTTGTTAAAAGAGAAAGGTGAAGCTTTTGAGAGGTTCAAGGTGTTTAAGAGTCTGGTAGAGAAGGAGATTGGGAGTTATATCTTAACTCTAAGAACTGATAGAGGAGGAGAGTTCACTTCAGGAGAATTCAATGAGTTTTGTGATACAAGTGGTATCAAGAGACAACTCACAGCCCCTTACACACCACAACAAAATGGTGTTGTGGAAAGAAGAAATAGAACTCTAATGGAGATGACAAGAAGCACTCTTAAGGCAATGAAGGTACCAAATTATCTTTGGGGAGAAGCGGTTCGCCATGCTACTCATCTGATCAACCGGATACCAACGAGAGCGCTTGAGGGTATGACTCCATATGAGTGTTTACGAGAAGTGAAGCCAAACATTGAGCATTTAAAAGTTTTTGGCTGTTTGGCATATTCGAAAATTCAGGCTACAAACCAAAAGAAGCTCGACGACTGATCAAAACCGTTATACACCTTGGGATTGAGCCAGGATCCAAGGCATATCAGCTTTATGATCCAACAACATGGAAGGTTGTTGTCAGCCGCGACGTTGTGTTTGATGAAAGTACGGGCTGGATCTGGAACAAGACAGAACATGGATCTATGAGAGATCCATGTATGTTCCAACTGCGATGGGATGAAATTATTGATGATGGAGAAGGTCCTCTAGTCATTGGTAATGTAGAACAGGAACAATAACAAAACCAAGAACAGGAAGAAACTGAAAGTGATACATTGAGTGATTCTGACCAAGAAGAAGTCGAGAATGACTTGGGCGAGGAGAACAATGTACCAGTCCAGCAAGAAGAAATTGGAGATCCACAGCTTCGACGATCGGTTCGTAAAACAAACCAACCAAGCTATCTTAATGACTATCTTCTTCTTGCTAATACAGAGTGTGAGAAGCTGCTTCTCTCACTCAATGATGAGCCTATGAACTATCAAGAAGCAAAGGAACTAATGGTGTGGACAAACGCATGTGTGGAAGAAATAAAATCAATTAACAAGAACAAGACTTAGTTCTTAGTTGAATAACCACACGGTTCCAATATCATTGGTCTTAAATGGATTTTTAAGATCAAAAGGAACGCGGATGGGTCCATCAACAAATACAAGGCGAGGTTAGTTGCAAAAGGTTATGTGCAAAAATCAGGGATCGACTTTGACGAAGTATTTGCACCGGTAGCTCGAGTCGAGACAATAAGACTACTTGTGGGAATTGCTACTTCTCGCGGATGGGAAATCCACCACCTCGATGTTAAGACGGTGTTTTTGCACGGAGAGCCAAACGAAGACGTCTATGTGTCTCAACTAGAGGGCTTTGAAAAGATGGGGGAAGAACATAAAGTTTTTAAACTTTCCAAAGCTTTATATGGGTTAAGACAGGCTCCACGAGCGTGGAACACAAAGCTTGATCAAATCTTGAGAGGTTTGAACTTCAAGAAGTGCTACAAGGAGAGTGTCGTGTATCGAAAGGCAGATAAGGAGAAGTGTCTTCTTGTAGCTGTATACGTTGACGATCTTTTTGTCACATGGAACTCATTGGGAGTAATTCAAGAGTTCAAAGCTAGTATGGAGTCTAAGTTCGAGATGTCAGACTTAGGACTACTCACCTACTACCTTGGCATTGAAGTACATCAAGGAAAGGATGACATCAAGTTGAAACAAGAAGCATATGCACGAAGGATTCTCAAAGAAGCAGGGTTAGATCAATGTAATCTGACACACATTCCAATGGAGTTTGGATTAAAACTGTCTAAGACACAAGGAAAACCGGTAGAAGACGCTACCATGTATCGTCGGAGGATCGGCTGCTTAAGTTGTCTCATACACACAAGACCAGATCTCGCTTTCTCAGTTGGAGTGGTGAGTAGATACATGCAAGATCCAAGAGAGTCACATGTGGCAGCATTGAAGCAAATTTTAAGATATTTGCAAGGAACACTATCGTATGGTCTCGAATTCAAGCGTGGAAGCTCACAAACGATAGTTGGCTACAGTGATAGCAGTCATAACACGGATCCTGATGATGGGAAGAGCACTGCAGGCCATGTGTTCTATCTTGGAGAAACACCAATTACATGGTGTTCATAGAAGCTGAGGAAAGTCGCGTTGTCTAGCTGCGAAGCCGAGTTCATGGCCGCAACAGAAGCAGCGAAACAAGCTATCTGGCTACAAGACTTGGTGAGTGAAGTTATGGGACATAATTGTAAGAAGACAACCATATACATTGACAACAAGTCAGCAATAGAGCTCTCTAAGAATCCCGTTTTCTACGGAAGAAGCAAACACATCAACAAGCGTTATCAGGAGAAGATCAGTGTGCAAACATACTAACAAAAGCCCTAGCAAGGATTCAGTTCAAGACGATGAGGAGTTTGATCGACGTTCAAGACCTCTCGAAGAAGGACTCGAAGCTTAAGGGGGTGATTGTTGGGTAAGCTTCTAGAATGTTCAACCTAAGATTTCCTTAACCAAGTTGGGTTAAGAGAAAAGGAAAAGTTCTATTTAGGATTAGGAAAAGAGTAATTTTCCATTATCAAAATAGGAATAGGAACTAAGTCGAGTTCCCTATAAATACGTTTAATGGGTTGTATCAAACGATATCGAAAACACAAAGAAAGTTTGTGAATTGTTTAGTTTTGAGAGATTTTCTAAACATTCAATAAAGAGAGATATTCTTTATACAAACTAAGTGTGTTTAAGAAACTTTATAGATTAATGTTTCTCAAGATGAATGTTTCTTGTTGCAGTGCGATTGATACCTTGTTAAAGCGGGATCGTTTATCTGAAGGTCAAAAGAGAAGAGGTGTTTGAATATGCCTTGGAGTTGATTGAAAAACGTTGGCCAGGGACTATTGAAACAAAACCATTTCCATTTGTGTACGAGTCTCCAGAGGAGAGTTCATTGAGAGGTGAAAAGCGAGTCCGTAACCAACACATGAAGAAAAAACTTGGAGTGAAACTGCTATATCCTTCGTACAAGTCAGGATTGCAAAGCATAGTCGAGAAGATGAACAACCCTTTTTGAGCAAAGAATAAAATAAAACTGATGTGGAGAATCAGTCTCATGTTTTCTGTAGAGAAGTAGTGACTCTTAGTACAGACAGATGTAGCATATCCTGTTTTTTCTACTGCATTCTGTTTGTTTGATTGTCTCATTGGTAAACATAATCCCCACGAAACAATGGAAAAACAGAATAAAACAAGAGAGGTATACGAAGAATGACTTAATCCTTTATTACTATGTCTGAACCAAAAGCTCTTCTTCACTTGGTGCTGACGGAACTTAAGTGCCTTTTCATAGAAGACTTAAACGTGGAGCCATTGGTACTTGAACTAGGATCCATCTTCAGAACTTTTCCTTCTGGCTTTCCTAGTTTCTGGAACACATAATGTTTTTTTAGTGTATATAGAATAACCATCTAGAACATACAACTAACTAACCGCCTTTACTTATAAAACCGTCTTTTATATTTTGTGATTCATGATCTGCACCGTCGATTGCGTTATACTAAAACCATTAACAACCGTAGGATCTATTCGAAATCCCAATCCGGCTCGGTTTGGGGTTTTGCTCCCCCTCTGTATATATATATGAAAAAAATGTGATTGATGATTGTTCATAGCTTCTGTATCCTTTTTCTTTGTTTTGCATGTCGATGATTCTTATTGCTTTCTTTGATTATGTTTCTAATCTCTTTATCATCTCTTTAGGGTTTTGCTCGATTTATTCACATCTGTTCAATTCTCGTTGATTTCTAATGGTTAACCCTAGTTGTTGATCTTTTGCGTCGATCGATCCATCGAGGTATGTTGTTATCTACGCATATATATATATATATATATATATATATATATATCATTCGGATATTTTGCTTTCATATTGTCATTTAGAATCCGGTTTATGGTTTGTGTTTCGTCCGTATGAAGTCTTAAGTTTCTAAATCTGTTTTGTTTTGGTATTGCTGTAGAGATTTGCATGGGACAAACATGTCATGATCAGTCCCCGTTGGTCCAATCATCAACTCTCATCGATGCTTATCATCGAACCTCATCGATACTTATCAACGACCCTCGTTGATCCAATCATCAACTCTCGTTGATTCTAACCATCAACCCTCGTTGATCTCTTCTAATGAAAGAAGGAAGGATCTTGTAGATGTCCGTGTTCTTTTCATGTAAGTTTTGTTGCTTTTCTTTATATCACTATTCTTTTAAATCTCCTTGTCTATGCCTAGTTTTTTCTCAATCTTCTGGTTAGATTTGGATGACTCATTCTTTTTTGTATTCTGTCTTGTAGGTATAATGTATTCATATAGAGGCGCATGGACAAAAACACATATGATCAACTCTCGTTGGTCTTTTTATCATCTCTCGATGATTTTCCAATCAACGTCTCTTGTTGGTCTCTTTATCATCTCTCGATGGTATTATGATCAACTCTCGATGGTCTTATGATCAACTCTCGTTGGTTTCTTTATCATCTCTCGATGGTATTATGATGGTCTTATAATCAACTCTCGTTGGTTTCTTTATCATCTCTCGATGGTCTTATGATCAACCCTCGTTGATCTTGTTATCATCTCTTGATAATGCTCCAATCAACCATCGTTGATCTCATATCCAATCAACCTTCGTTGATCTTGTTATCATCTCATGATAATGCTCCAATCAACTCTCGTTGATCTGATCATATCATATCTCGTTGATCTGATCATATCATATCTCGTTGATCTGATCATATATATCATCTCTCTCGATGATCTGATTATCAACTCTCGTTGATGTAAGTATATCTCTCGATGATATTATCATATCATCAACTCTAGTTGATACTAATCAACCCTCGTTGACAAAGAAAGGATTAGACTTGACACAGCTTGTTGAGGTTTATGTTTGGTCTTTCAAACTGACCAGAAACAGATGTACGAGTAAGGATGGGATGTATCTGACCTTTGCCATGACAGGTGCGCTTGCTTGGCAGGTCAAAAACCCTTCATAAAAAAAATAACAGTTTTTGGTTTCGTGGAAGGATGGGAGATGATACGGGATTGGTTAAGTTTTGTTCTTGGCCCGACTCTCCTCCTTCTTTCCGGACTGTGTGTCTTGTTACTCTCTGATACATGTTGTTCATATGCACCTTGATAAACCTGAAGAGTTGTAAAGAGGTTGGTCCATGTATCCTCTAATGAGAAGGTTTTTAATTTCCTTCAATTGGTTAGCCTATCTCTTATGATGAATTTTGCCTGATTGTTACTTGTCCTAATTGCTTGTACTTAGAGACCATCTAAAGTGAGCAATCCCATGTCCGTTATATAATACTTTGGTTTACAAACGAGAAAGTAGCAAAGGGAATCCATCGGCTCACATGTGAAAGATCAATCTGCAAGAACGAGTAGGAATGTTTTTAAGGTTGGCTACGGATCCTTTTTTGTTCTATATAAACTGTATTCTTTTGCTTTTCTGAATTCTCTCTTTAACAACTGAAAAACAAGAAAACTGTGTAGATTTGTTGTTGGCCTAGATTTTGGAAAATAATGATTCCTGTATTGAAAAAACCATGGGGAGCTTATGAACAACGGAGGAATCTTACGGGAAGGATTGCATAAGTAGGATATGTATTGGCAAGAGTTAGTTCGGACTTTTTTTGTTGCAAAGGCAGAGCAGCAAAGTTTGTGAAAGTGGAAGATATTTAATTTTTCTTTTTATCTTGTATTCTTGTGGATGATGAGTAGTGAGTCTGGCACTCTATATAATCAATAAGTACAACATGTATCTCATGGTAAAGAGTTATAAGAATTCTTACTCTTGTTTTTACATGTACATGATTGAAACTACTTGTGCAGGATTATGATGGTTTAACTCTTATTGGCAAATCAATAGTTAAGTCAAATATGTTCAAAGGCTCTGAAGCCAAAAATTCAGTAAATTAGAATTTGTAGCACCTCCAGTTGCAGGGCTAGTTTGCAAGTTCTCATCAGCCAAATTCTGAATACAAAAAAAAGCTATTCTCTCACTCGTTTTATTTACAGCAAAACATATCCACCACCAAAGTGTTTGATTCACGTAACACCCAAATACAAACGGTTTTTAAAAAGAGGATTCTTTCAAAATTTCAAGGTAAAAAAAGAGAGGTGCAAATGTATACATTACTAAATTAGCTTAGAGAAGCCTCCTCCTGAAGTTTCTGGTAGTTGATTGGTAAGTACGAACGAGAAGACCGACACCAATCCCAAGACCAACACAGACACCTAGTCCAATCCCAACACCAACCCTTACACCTGCATTAAACCATGACATCTCTCCATCTATGCACTCACTTCTCCAATACATGTCCCCTTCGTAGTCCTCTTTGTAATTCGTATACTCTGTTGCCTACAGACAAAAGGAATGATACTTACTATACAAAGAGTGATATTTTTTAAAATGGTCCATCCCCAAAGAATGCAACAGACTTTAAATTACATCATTACAACAAAGCAAATATTGGGGGATTGTATAAGTGACAAAGATATGTGAGACATATCATTCAGATGCACAATGATTGCATTGCGAAGTTTATAACGTGTCAATTGTATCATTCAGATGTTAACACATGTCAATTCTAAATTTATTAATATTTTTTAAAAATAAATATGTAAAAATTCAAAACATAAACAGAAGTTTTGTTTTCAACAGTATCAAAAATATTAAAAGACAATTATAAGAAAATTATATAAGTTAAACAATTTTAAAATTTAGAAAAGATTATTATAAGGAAATTATAATATTATAGTTACTCATTAAAAGGATCATGACAAATGTCAATTGTATCATTTAGATGTTAACACATGTCAATTCTAAGTTTATTAATATTTAAAAATAAATCAAAAATGTAAAAATTCATAGTTCAAATAAATAGATTAAAATCAACAAATAATTATAAGTGATTAATTAATTAAAGAAAATTATATGAAAACATATTTAATCATTAATTTTCTCATTTTATTGACATTATTTTTATTAGTGATATATACATATATTAATCAACATGTAATTTTTTCATGAAATCAACATTTATTTATAGCTTTTTTATTTACTCTTTATTATTTATTTACTCTTTATTGTTCTAAAATGAGTTAATTGTGTTAAATCTTATTTTCTACAATTAATTAATGTTAACTCTAAAATTAATAATCCAAGATTATACTAATCTTTTCATATATATATATATATATATATATATATATATATATATATTCTAAACTATGTATTATCATTGTCCTAAAAAAATGGAGGATAATAAACATAATAATCCTAAGACAATTATAATATCACAGGATTTAGTTGAAGAGATCTTTTACCATCTTCCAATAAAACCACTCGCTAGATTCAAAGTCTTGTCGAAAAAATGGAGATCGATGATCGAATCAACCTATTTTTCCCACAAGCAACTTGTTCGTACAGAATTACCAACCCCTAATATGAAACTTCTAGTTGTTAGCCAACAATTGTCGGCCAAGTTTGATAAACAAGATTCAGACTCAACAACTTTGTGTTTGGATACTTTTTCTATAGATGATGATCACAACAATGGAAAATATTGTCCTTCTTATTCTAGTTACTACACTTTTCCTGATGGTCCAATCGACAAATCTCAAAAAAATTATTCAAGTCTTGAGGTCTTGTGATGGATTGGTCTTGATTCGTATCTACGATGATTTTAGGTACATTTACTTGATCAATCCGACGACTAAAGAACACATAAAACTTTCTCCGGCATTTTCGCAATGGCCATTTACTCTTAAAGTCAGGTTAGCCGCAACGCCCTATAGAACATGGAGAGAAGTTTCTCAACTAGTCTTGCTGAATTATGAAGGTGAATTAGTGAAGATGATCCCGAGTCTTGCTGGATTTGGCAAATATATTGTTACAAAATCATATAAGGTGATTTTGATATATCCAAGAGTTAAAAATTGTGATTGGGATTGTTTCAAGGCCAAGATCATACCCTTCGATAATGGTAAGCAAAGAGACACATGCTTTTATTGTTTAGATAATCGTAGATTCTGCAAAGAGAAACCATCAGTCTACGCAAATGGATCCCTCTTTTGGTTGTTAGATAATACGTCGCACAAACCTTCAATGCTACTAGCTATCGATCTTCATACTGAAAAATTTCGATGGATATTGTTACCAAAGTGTTACTCCAATTATGCTACTAGTATAGAAATGTGGAGTCTCAATGATCGTTTGTGTCTATCGGATTTGCTAAACGGTTCAGATTTGGGCATTTGGAGTTTACAGCAAGAATATCCTCCTGACGAGAAATGGAAGAAAATATATCTTTTAAGTACCAGCCAGTTACATGAAAAGTATTGGATGTTTGGTCTAGCGGCTGTCTATTTTGGAAGTGTTAGAAAAAATCGATATCAAGTTTCTTTGGCTAGACAAAGAACAATTTTTTTTTCGCCGACAATAATTTCTCCTACAAATTTGATGCTTTGATGTTGTTTTGACTTTCACTTGGTCAAATCAAAACTGTTAAGTTTTTTATAATATTATATATAATTTAAAAAGAATGTTTAGCTTTATATTTCTTATAAGTATATTGTCATTTCTATTTATTTGAGCTATTTTCAAAACTGTTGTCATTTCTCTTTTTCTTTTTAAGCTTTTCCTTATCAATATATTACATATTTGGATATACGTAGTTATGATGAATAAATATAATATTTTGAACCAGTTTTCACGATTTTCAAAACAAAAGTAGAGATAAAGAGAATTATTTGAAATGAAGAGTTACTGTAAAAAAAACTTTCTAAATGTGATTTAACTAACCAATTTGTTATCAAATTGTTGAGATATTCCAATCCGTGAGTTAACCGTCCTTAACGGCTGTTCTTGTAATCAGGTAAGACATTAATTTAAAAAAAATATTTTATTTATATACTTTTGTGTTATAAACCAGATAATAACACTTGTGATTATCCATGACGTTATTTTTACTCCAAGTAACTTTAATCTTATCCATATTTTACTTTAGTCCCCAAGGTACTTGTATATATACTGAATGTATGTACTTTAGCTTAGTCATCAAGTTAGTGTACTATATATATATATGTAGTTGATGAAAACAACAAAAATAAGAATAGAAGAATTCTTTTACTTACTTCTCGTCTCTCTCGTTCACACACATATACATATGTAATATAATAATATTTTATACATTTGCGTTATGTTTTATAACATTTTGGTCTTAAAATACATCATTTCTTAAATTGTTGATATATTCCAATCCGTGAGTTAACAACCCTTAACAGCTGTTCTTGTAATCAGGTAAGACATTACTTTAAAATGATATATAAATCTTTGTATTTCATATAAAAATGATACAACGCTGTCTGATGGTAAAACAGTTGTCATTTGTATCTCCTTGAACTTGAGTTCGAAGCTCGCCCTTCATCTTTTAGATCGTTTTTTCATTTTTTTAATCAAATGGCATACCGTAAATACTTCATCTTCTTCATCGCTAATTTCTCATTGCTGTATCCGACTAAAACGAAAACTCGTCGCATTCTCTCCGTCATATCAGATTATGTATATCGGTTAAATTGCTCTCTTGGTTTACGGTTAAGAATCGGTTATTTTAGATTTTATTTAATAAACAATCTTGTGTTATTGAAAACATAAAATGAAGTATTTTATAAGATTGTTACATCTGAAATGGTATCAGAGTTTTTTCTCAATCTCGCTTCATTCATCTTCTTCCGCAAGCTCGTTTGGGATGGATTGTTGAGTTTTCAGTCCTGTCCATCGAGGTATATGCTTGTCTATGCCTAGTGTCTCAATCATATAGTTATATAATTCATGGAAAATTTGGATAACAGTCTTCTGACTCATTCTGTTTCGTATTCTGTCTTGTAGGTATTAATATAGAGGCGCAGGGACAAAAACACATCAGATCAACTCTCGTTGGTCTTATGATCAACTCTCTCGTTGATCTTTTTATCATCTCTCGATGATCTTCCAATCAACTCACTCGTTGATCTATTTATCATCTCTCGATGATCTTCCTACCAAATCTCGTTGGTCTTATGATTAGCTCTCGTTGATCTCATATATCATCTCTTGATGATCCTAGATGTAATTTCTCAATGCCTATCATATATCATCTCTTGATGATCCTCCAATCAACTCTAGTTGATCTCACATACCATCTCTCGATGATGCTCCAATCAACTCTAGTTGATCTTGTTATCATCTATTGATAATGCTCCTATCAACCATCGTTGATCTCGTTATCATCTATTGATAATGCTCCCATCAACCATGTTGATCTCATATATCATCTATCGATGATCCTCCAATCAACTCTAGTTGATCTGATCATATCATCTCATGATGATCTAATCATATCATCAACTCTCGTTGACAAAGAAAGGAATAGACTTAATACTTGCAGAGGTTTATGTTTGGTCTTTCAAACTGACCAGAAACAGATGCACAAGAGAGAGAGTAAGGAGGGTGTTTGTACCGGGGATTGCACAACTTAAACAAATAAAGATTTTGTGGGAAAGAGCAAGCAAGTTCTTTTATTAATCGGGGAAAACGTGAGATCGTCACTTAAAACAAGTCGGGATAGAGCTTGTTAGTTCACAAGCGAACTAGCAAGCTTAAAGTGACGAACTGAAAATAGGAATGAATTATACGAAAGACAATAACAGTTTTCGATGCAAAGTATTGCTCTGTAGGTATTGTCCGCGGGTCAGGATGGTGATCACAATAAATGCTTTCTTCTTTTATAGGGGACTGTTGACCTAAGGGTGTCTAGGGTTTTCGTCGTGAATTCCCGAGATTGCCCTTTGCGGGAATTAGTGGACTTGCTCCCAATCTGGTCGGGCCGAGATTGTAATTAATGAGTCTTGTTGGGCCGAGTGGCATATTGGGCGTAGCCCATATCCAACAGAGGGGATGCATATGACCTTTGCCATGACAGGTGTGCTTGCTTGGCAGGTCGTTTTTTTTTTTAACAAAACCTTCGGGGAGAGCTTATGAAAAACGGAAGTGTGATGGGAAGGATTGCAAGAGTTAGTTTGGCCTTTTATGTTGCAAGGGCAGAGCAACAAAGTTTGTGAAAGTGGGAAATATTGATTTTTTTGTTGTAGTATCATTGTATTCTTGTGGGTGATGAATAGTGAGTCTGGCACTCTATTAATCAATATGTACAACATGTATATCATGGTTAAGCGTTATAAGAATCTTACTCTGGTTCTTACATGTACCTGATTAAAACTATTGTGCAGGATCATGATGGTTGTTCGTTTAAGCTAGAAACGTAACTCTTATTGGCATATTGGCTATAAACATCTTTCTTATCGATATGAAAGGAGTATCAATAACTTTAAGTCAAATTTATTCAAAGGCACTGAAGCCAAAAATTCAGTTAACTAGAACTTGTAATCCTCTAGTTACAGAGCTAGTTTGCAAGTCCTCAATCAGCCAAGTTCTGAATACAAAAAAAAGCTATACTCTCACTCGTTTATTTACAGCAAAACAAACACCAACATTTCCACACCCAAAGTGTTTAATTCACATCACACCCAAATAGAAACGGTTTTTATAAAGAGGAATTCTTTCAAAATTTCAAGGTAAAAAAAAGTGCAAATGTATACATTACTAAACTAGCTAGAGAAGCCTCCTCCTGAAGTTTCTGGTAGTTGATTGGTAAGTACGAACGAGAAGACCTACACCAATCCCAAGACCAACACAGACACCTAGTCCAATCCCAACACCAACCCTTACACCTGCATTAAACCATGACATCTCTCCATCTATGCACTCACTTCTCCAATACATGTCCCCTTCGTAATCCTCTTTGTAATTCGCATACTCTGTTGCCTACAGACAAAAGGAATGATACTTACTATACAAAGAGTGATAATTTTTTTTTAAATGGTCCATTCCCAAAGAATGCAACAGACTTTAGATCACATCATAACAACAAAGCAAATATTGGGGGGTTATGTAAGTGACAAACATATGTGGGTCATAGAAGCAGCAGACAAAAGGATAAGAACTTAAAGATAAAGGAGGCAAATGAGAGATTTCTATTTATCTCTTCAGTCGTAAACTGTGTCTAAGCCACATGCTAAAACCATCAGGGGAAAACCACTTCAGTTTATACATGACTTCTATCTTCATAAAACTACCAACAAACATGTAATCAATGGGGAAAGAGGAGGATCCAACATGTTATGAAATATCAGTTTTTGATCAGGGATAGTAATTAATGTGTTGAACACAAAACAAAATGTTCAAGAAAATTGGGAGACATTGAGAAGAAAGAAGATTGTACCAGGCATATGCTATATCTTAAAACAATGAAAGCAGAACTTTTAAGGATGGCAAATGACAACTTGAAGGTTACCTGAAGATCAAGTACAGAGGAGGTGTCTTTCTGAGGCTCTGCAGTTTCATACTCAGGAATTGAATCTAATGCCAATCTTCTACTCTGCTTCTTTCTCAAACCAAGTTGCAGAGTCTTGGTTAAGATGATGGGTTTCCTTGAGAAGCAACCAGCAACATAGACCTCAATAGTTGGCAATGGAGACGATAAGTCTTGACCATTTATGCTCTTCTCCTTAAGGAAACCAGACCCTGCAGTGATCTCAGCCTCGCAATTCATCTTCCATCGATTCTTTGATTCCCCAGTGAACCCATTACAATCAGACATTTCAAGAGTTCCAGACAAGATTAGCTCATTTTTGTCATACACCTCAAACTTCACACTACCAGTTAACCTGATATTATCTGTGCTGACATAAGTAGCTTCTTCAGATTTCTTGTCTACTCGATCTCTCCTGAGCTGTGAAGAACCTCCTTCTGAGTACATTCCCAATCTAACACCGTTAATCTCCAGAACCGTATCTGGATCCAAAGGAATGTGATTGATGATGAGGACTTCAGGGGTCGAATCTTCCACCAAGAAATTGCTTATCCGGACATAGAACACTCTCAAATCCAACCAGGGTGATAAGCTTCTGGAGCTATGCTGGTTAAAGTTATGATATCTAGATATTTGATAGGCTTCACCATTGTCAAGTGTCTCACAAGGCTCCTCCATAACCAGAGGAAGAGAATCAACAACCGTTTACAACCCAACGTTAATTCTCTCACTCCAAAGTCTAATCGGAAAACAGATGTGTGTGTGTATGCTCAAAACTCCAATGAAAAATCCCAAAAAAAGAAGAGACCTGGTTTTACGGAACAGAAAAAAGCCTAACTATAATGAGGACATGAAACGAGGAATACTTAAACGGGTAAAGAGAATCATTCTGTCACACAAAAGAGAAGATTCCCATTGAACACAACAACAGAAGGAATAACACAAGCTATATAGACTACTAAAAAGTATAAGAATCACAAAAGATAATCTAAAGATTCAAACTTTTGCACATGCAGAAACGCTAAGATAATCTCTGCTAAACTTACAAGTTGACCCAGATAAGAAATCAAGTTTCAAGAAGCTTCCTCAACAACAAAAGGAACTACCTTTACAACAAACTCGAAGCTTCTGAAAACTATGAAGATCCGAAGAGAATTGGAAAAACAATAATATCAATATTAATCCTTACCGAAAGAAGAAATCAAAATCTGGTAGAACTTGACTCGTCCTAGACTCGTAGTGTACAACATCAATCCTCTTGTCAACGTCTTAAACAAAACGAAAAAAGATTTATAAAGGATAAATTTTTATATATGGCCAAGATTAAACTTGGACGAACCCACCACAAAGAAGATCACAGCTTTTGCTTTTCGATCTAATGGGAACGCAGCGCGTGTCCGAGGATTGAGATATGGACCCAGTTTGAGCTGATCTTATATAATAGTTTAATGAATGTTCTCTGTTTTAAGGAAAAAAATATCTTTGTTATCTGTTAAATAACAAGTGTTTTAAATGTCGGTTAAATTGGGAGAAAAAAGTCTTATGGTGATGAAAGGGAAATACATAAATATCAGAAACAGTGATTGGTCGGAGAAGAAAGTGAGGTGGGAGACGAAGGTGATGTGTTCTTCTGACCTAACAACTAACGATCTTATCGTTTTAAAAGTTTTACCGTTTCGTCTCTCAGGACCAAAACTGTTTGTTGTTTTAAATGACACACGAAAACGACGTGCAGTTTTTCATAGATCATTATTATATTAAGAAAACATTATTTCCAATAATACGGGCATGGGTCATAGAACCGGGAGACCATGTCCCGGGGAACGGTTCAGACTTTAAGCGACGAGAATTTTTGGTGATATACGCAATCATATCTTTCGCTTCTTGTCTTTGTGGTAAGTCTGTCCACTTGAAAGTCTCGAGACTCGTCAGCAAACACTCAGGCACGGGTGTCACTTGATCCCAGCAAATCAGTGGAGAATTAAAACATAATGGGAACTTCTGGGAAGGAAAAAGTGAAAGAGTTAAATCACACGGAAGTGAAGATGAAGACACGATTGAGTAACATGAAACTTACAGTGTGGGAGTAGAGCTCAAGAGCTTTTAGTTTAGGAGATCCTTTGAGCAACCGGACAAGTAAAACCGACCAATATGGTTTACAAACACATATCTTAAGACTTTCAAGTTGATTGAAGCAAATTGCATCAACATTCCTAGCCTGCGTTCATAAAACAATTTGAAGTTAAATAATGTTGATTACTATATGTATGAGATCTAGATTTAGTATATGAGAAAGATATTACCTCGGTGGGTTGGAGCATTAAGCACAAGTTTAGACGCTTAACGGATGTGAAAGATCCGAGAAATTTCTCGCATTCAAAGATATTAGCATAGACGTATGCCTCTTCAAGCTTTGGCATATTCTTAATCAAGAAGCTATTGTTGCAGCAGTGATCAACAAGTTTGATGTATTTCAAAGAAGGAGCGACAATTTCAACCACGTAGGGAGGAAAATCCTCAATATGATCTAAAGATATAGATAAACTCTTCAGAGATTGTAAAATGATGGGGACAGCTTCCAGTCCCATATTATCATATTCATCTAGTTTTAAGACCAATTCTTCAAGATCAGGGCAATTGGCAAGAAGCAATCGAAGAGATCTTTTATCGAAGAAGATTACTTCTTTAAGGTGCAAAGATTTCAACGAAGGAAAACAAACCGTGTGAGAAACATCGAGTAGTTGAACATCTTCATCTAAGCAGTATCTCACTCCTCCTAGTTGCAAGTTTTTCAGAGATGGAAGACAAACCTTATTAGGAACAACC
Organism: Camelina sativa; assembly: GCF_000633955.1. Lineage (NCBI taxonomy): Eukaryota > Viridiplantae > Streptophyta > Magnoliopsida > Brassicales > Brassicaceae > Camelina > Camelina sativa. The sequence continues at coordinate 9,378,434 of NC_025698.1, forward strand.
ACGAAAACTTCATCATCAAGTTTCAGGGTCTCGAGCGATTTGCAGGTGTACAAGCAATCTGGCAATGTAGCAGCTTTGTAATGAGAAAAATACTCAATGCTAAGCTCCCGCACACAGAGAGAAACTGCAACTTCAACCCACTGTTCGATATCTTCCGGTTGAAACGGTAAAGTAGTAAACTTGAGACGCAAGCTTTCCAAGACCGGAAAGCTGTGTAGTGGCAGATTTCTCTTGATAAAACTTCGCAACCTCCGGAGACGTTTAGTTTCACTGTCATCATACTCAAGTTTTGGCACTCGCATCCAAAGAAACTTCCATCGTTTAGACAAAATGCTAGTGGTCACAGCAACTTTTGTTGGAAGAAATGATAATATCTTCACCAGCAAGTCATCAGTATTGATCTTGTCCATATCTTGAAGAAAAATAAAGATTCTTTGAAAGGGGAAAGAAACACCGATATTAACAAAAACAGAGTGAACAAGGAGAGGTTGTGGAGAAGGTTCGGAATGAGACTTTTCTACTGACTAGATGTCTAGATTACCACTTCATCTAATATATATAATGGAAAACAAGAATTATCTCAAACGACGTTTATTTTTTTTTTAATTTTTTGAATCTATATTCTTGGTCAAAGTTTGTATTCGACGACTATTTTTATCTTTTTTTGGGGAAAATGTTGTTTTGGAAACTAGAATGTGTTTTGGGAACTAGAAAGAAATTTAAAATACAACAAGTTCATTTTTACGGTTTATAAACACGAAACCTTTATCACAACTTAGCCTTGTAGGCACTTCAATTAATGGTGGCCTACACCTACATTTTGTGTTAATTGCCAGGAGAACACCATTGATCCTACACTTTTTTGTCATTTAGAGTCAAAGAAAATAAGTTATTGACCTTTAACATGTTTCTCACGTATTCTAGAAACCCACTTTGAAGTTGGAATGTCTACTTAGTCAAACAAAGAAGTTATCACCAATATCATAACTGAAATAAAACATAACAGAATTATACACTATACTGTTACACAATAGTACAATACTAATAGTAAAAGCATATCTACATTATCACCATCTTGGTTATTGTTGCTTTTGTTCTGGACACTTCTTTCACAAGCAGTGTGCCAACTCTGATCTAGAGATCCACAGTTTTCTATCATCCATCCACAACATACCATGCAGATCAAGGTAGTTACAGAGAGACAGGTTGTGTAAACAATGAAGATGTATACAAATAGTTCAACTGTAATCTCTGATTGATGATGCACAGACAGTAACAAAAGTAAAAGAATCATGGACGCCACAATGTCTTCTGGGCACATAACATTCCTTCTTTGTCTTGAGCATAAGTCATTCGAATCTCCCAATGCAAGCTTCTTAATATCTCTTCCAATGGCTCTAATATCTCCACTTTGTCACGCACAACCACCCAACCTCCAGGCCTTGTCAACCTATCCATCTCCACCACGATTGAAGACGGTTGCTTACACCTGTAAAATAAAATGGAGATTTCATGGCCAGGTTTCTCACTTGATCAGCTATTTTGGAATCAAAGATCACTACCACTTTTTTACCGGTTTTTGAGCCGCGAAAAGAGATGATCAGCATGAAGAAGGTCATAAGATCTTGGATATGTTCCAAATGATTCACACCAATCATGGTATATACCGAGGAGGCCTCTTTCGTATATGAAAGGAAGTGTGTCTGGTGAATGAACAGGCACTACATTCATTACCCACACATTTTGCTTAACGAGTGACGCCGCAAATCTATTAAAGTTTGCAACATCCAAACCAGTAAGAATCACCAAATACGAAAATGTTCTATGAACAAGCAGTAGAGAGTTTTCCTTTTTCCATACCCGCCATAGATTGCTGTCATGTCCATCACGTTCCGGATATGTAACCAGTCAATGCCTAATCCAGTGAGGTAAGATTTGTTTACCATAGCATTCCAACGATTTGCATCTTCAATTGCTTTCTCTTTGCTAGTTAACCACTCAGGGTATGTTTCAAGTCTCTTTGGCCATTCTTCAGGCCACTCTGCTCCATGCTGTTCTATAGCCGACGGTATATCATGTATACAAGTTTTCATCGGCACATACCTATCCAAAGATGGAGCACAGGAAATTTTTTACATCATAATGGACATAAGAAGAAAGAAAACTTATGACGTTTAGTTTAGCACCACTGCTTTACTTACCAGGCTGCATCAGGGTTTTCGTTGTCCTTGCAAAGATGTGGATTTTTCTTCCTTCTCAGTTCATAAATATCATTTGATTCTGGTTTCTGATATATTCTCACTCCCATTTCACTTGCTTCTTCGGTTTTGTGTGCAAGAATATTCCAACAAATAGAAGCTGTCAATGCGGTCATCGCTGCCAAACCCACACACCAGAGACAACTTTGTCACACAAAATATAATAGGCAAGTCGATAAATGCTAAAAGCAGAAGTAAAAGACATGAATATATATAACCTTCATCATCCTCAATCTTGTCATTATTACTTGACAGAATGAAGTATCCATTAGGTCTTAAAATCCTGTTCATCTCCAGAAGAAGTTTACCACCTGAGATTGATGAAATATATAAGTAATCACGACTCGAAAAGCATAAACGACAATGTCAGATAAATTAATACTTACCATGGGAATGCCAGTGGATTCCACAAGCAGCACAATGAATAGTATCAAAGACTCCACTAGGAAAAGGAAGCCTTCTACTTGCTAAAGAGCTGACTAAAGTAGGAAACCCACGTTCAAGAGCCACCTGTGCTAAGTCGACTAGATCGTCCTTTAAGCCTAGAGATACTGTCAAAACATCCTTATCCAGCAATGCAGCCACAAAACTTGACTCTGAACAGCCAATGTCCAACACTATACGAACATTCTTTCCCCATTCAATATCTGGTACCATCTATCAAACACCAATCATGTTTTTATCTCTAACACAGAACTTGGCTCCAAAGAAAAAGCAAGTTCATAAAAAAGTAACAAATGATACTCACCTCTTGAATGAATTCAAGGTACTGTAGAACATTTCCGTTGAACGCAGTCTGGTTCTGTGGAAAAGTTAGGTATTCACCCGAGTCATTCACCCAATTGTGCTTCTTAATATATGCAGCCAACTTTGGATGCGCCACGTTCTTATACACTATCTGATATAAACAAAAATGACATTAGATCAAAACTAACTTGAACCAAATAACTCAAAAAAAAAGCTCAAAAATTATATACCTTAGATTTGCTCTCTGGCCATGAAACAGGAGGATCATAGCCATCATGTGGTAGAGGAACAAGACACATAACTGGTTTCTTGGGACAACTCCTCTCTCTATGTCTATAACTCTGAAGCCTCCCTATTAAACCATCGTTATCAATACATGGCATGTAATTGTGCTTGCTCCTAGTGTTACACAATCTCCAGATATACTCAGCTTTAGGATCAAACACCGGACCTTTCCTCTTCCTCTTTTTACTTATCTCGTTAACGGTTACTTCCTCATTCTTCTCTTCCACTTCTTCATCAACTGAAGCACTTGAATCATCCGCATTTCCATCAGATTCCCCTTCACTGCCATCAGACTCAGTTCCTTCTTCTCCATCTTCCTTATTAGACTCAGAGTCGTCAGATTCCGCCTCTCCATGTTCTTGATCCTCCTTAACAACAACTTCTTCTACTACCACAGGCTTCGGCGAATCCTTCTTCTTATGTGGATGAGACACAGCATGCTCTTTCTTTTTCTTAGTTTCATGTTTATGAACAGACCCACCAACTTTTCTCCCTTCTTTTGATTTCAAACCAGGTTCAACTTTACCTCTCTCGTGTAACTTGCTAGATTCAGATACCTGGTGAGCTGACTTGGTGCGAGCTGACACTGGTTCAGCTATGTCGTCGAAGCTCTCTCTCTGAACATTGAAGGTTGAAGCAGAGGAAGATAAGAAGGACCAGAAGAAGACGAAGCAGAGACCCAAAAGAACAACAAACGCCATCTTCACCCAAATCCCTCTTGGCTGTTTAATCCTACGCGCGAAATGAGCAATCCCCATTTCTCGTTTTCTCTCCATCATTTTAAAAAATCTCAAAAGAAACCACTTTTTAACGCATCTGAACAAACAGAGATCTCTAAAGAACCACTTTAACCAAATTTGCAGTAGCCAAATTGAGAAAGCTGACAAAAGAAGAAAATTTACAGATTTGGTCGAGAGGAAAAAAAAAAACAAATCTCAGATTTCTCTCAACGGAGATTAATGTGAAGACAAAAATAGAAATTTGCAATACCCAAATCGAATCGTAGAATTTAAGCTTGGGAAAGAAGGTAGATCATCAATCACACAACTGAAAATTACAACTCTTTTTTTTTGAACTTGCACTATATTATCCTCAATACTTAGTGTAGTTGAAAGTTGAAAATCAAAAGAAAAAAATGGGAAATTATAGGCTTCTATTTTTGGTAATAGCGGAGCAGTGGTCACTGGTCAGAGCTTTGTCCGATTTCGGAAAGAAGAAAAAATGCCAATGCGGCGAAACAACCGGAGGTGACGGAGATTTGCAATTGTATCTCTTGTCTCTCCCCCCCCTAACAGATCAGCCATCGAAGCGCAAATGGGCTTTAAGAAAATAAAACCCAATGGGCTCATGTGGTGTAATTATAATATGTGAATGTTGGTTGACTGTGTATAGGCAAATAAATTACATTGTGTTGTAAAACACTTAGTGGACTTCATAAGACCGGCCTATATACAGTCCATGAACTTGGTCCTTCGGTCCGTGCACCATCAGCCCATCGGCCCATCGGCCGAAGCGTTCTCGGCAACACCCTAATTTTATGTCGGTTTAGCTTAGGCCTTTGTACTCTTCTATATATATGCATGTAACCTCGAGTTTAATCAATAAGAATATACAAGAGCTTTATCCCTAAACTCTATATTCATAACACGTTATCAGCACGATAGACTCCAACCACCTAAAACCCTAAAACCCTAAGGCAGCCGCCGATTTCATCTTTCTCTTCCAAAACCCTAAACCGCCTCTTGTTCTTCCTCTCCTCCGAGATTTACCTCTTTATCTCGAAGTTCTTTTGGTGATTCACGAGCATCCTTTAGCTCGTGATCAAGTTACATACAAAACCTGATCGAGGTTCGTGGTTCGCGGATCAGAGTGAGATCCAGTGCGAGCGGTACAAGGAGCTGTTCGTGGGAAGCTGTTCGAGGTTCGTGGAAGCTGTTCGGGGTTCAAGGTTCGTGAGATATCTGATATTAAAAGTTATGTTAAAATTCTATAAAACTAAAAACAATGAAATTGGAATTAAAACATAATTAAGATAAACTTCTAAATTAATTTAGTGGTTATCTAAAAGGATTAAATCAGTATTTTACTAAAATCCTAGACTGAATAAGGAAAACTTAAGAAAAAGGAAATCCTATCTAGAAATTGTTGCATGCATTAGCCTATTTGCTTTTGTTGTTTTGCATGCATGAATTTAAACCATAAAACTATAAGTGGCAAGGCATGTTTCGGTCTCAAATACCGCATGGCCTAAGGCATGGTTCGGTCTCAAATACTGCATGACCTATTGATTAAGTGCATGGTTGGATCTTAAATATCGCATGCTAACATTCGGATGTCTACTTCTGTTTTATGCAGATGGCAAGCCTTAAGAGCCTAGACTATGCTATCCTGAATGCTTCTAGTGACAACTACTTGCTATGGGCAATGAACACCAAGATCAACCTGAAGTCAAAGGATTTGTTCGAGTGCATCGAAGAAGGTTCCGTATGCACGGACAAGCAAAAGAATAAGTGTATCCAGCACATGCATCATCACATTGCTGAGAGTCTCAAAAGTCAGTACCTATTCATAGAGGATCCTCTCGCCCTTTGGACAGCGCTTAAACGCAGATACGGACACCAAAAGACGGTGCTCCTACCAAAGGCCGAGTACGATTGGAAGCACCTAAGGATCCAGGATTACAAATCCGTGGACGATTATAGCTCTGAGCTTTTTAGGATTGTCTCAGTCCTTAGGTTGTGTGGTACTGTAGTGACAGAGAAGGAGCTACTGGATAAGACATTGTCTACCTTTAGCCCTAATAATATTGTCCTTCAGCAACAATACCGGCAAACGAAATTTGCTGACTATGGGGAACTCAATGAGTGTTTACTGCTAGCTGAGCAGAACAATGAACTGTTGCTGATGAATAGTGCTATGAGACCTCCTGGTACAGCCCCATTACCAGAAGCACACAAAGTTGATTTGGGAAAGAAAAGTGTTGCAGAGCCTAAGGAGCTTAGAGAGCCTAAAGAGACCAACTACGTCCACAGAGAAAGACACTACGACCGTGGCCGTGGTGGCAGAGGACGTAGCGGTCAAGGAGGCCAAGCCGGCCGCAGACGTGGTAGCAAGGGCCGTGGGTCCTTCAAGCCACAAACCAAGGCAAAATCGGTTTGTCACCGATGTGGTATGTCAAACCACTGGGCAAAGAACTGCAGGACTCCCAAACATCTTATTGATGCATATCAAGAGATCTTGAAGAAAAATCCAGAAGCCAACCATGTGCATCTCGATGATGAAGGAGATTTCGATCATGAGAATGATGACTCCCTAGAGACTTCCGATTGTTTTAAAGATGATGAATGAAATTTTCGGTTTTATTTTGGTTTAATTCTATGCTTTAATTTATTTATATGTATTGGATAATTGATTTGATTTAAATTTAAGAATTTTATTTTATTGCCTTATAAACAATTAAAACATAAAATGTTGTTTCATATAGAAATGGCTGAGGATATGAGTGAGCTAGTGGTGGATAGTGGATCTAGCCACACTATACTAAAAGATAAAAAATATTTTATAAACCTCACCATTAAAAATGCCAATGTTAGTACAATTGCGGGTATAGCAAACTTGATAGAGGGCTACGGCCATGCTCACATTTTGTTGCCTAAAGGCACACATATTGAACTAAGTGATGCCTTATACTCACCCAGCTCTAAGAGAAACTTATTGAGCTTTAAAGATATAAGACTAAATGGTTATCATGTTCGAACATAATGCGTAAACTAATTAAAAGTTCGAATGGGCACAACCTTACAGAGAAAAAAGTTATCCCTAAACATCTCAAGGGAGATCGGACGAAGCACATACTGCCAAAGTTCTTCTTCACACATGAACTACAAAAGGCCAGAGAAGTTCAAGTAGTGCAAGTTCAGTCATGCGACAACACAGCCGATTTCTTCACCAAATCGTTACCGACTACAACGTTCAAGAAGCTCACGCATCAGATTGGAATGCGGAGGTTTAGGGACTTGGAGTGATGTTTGGAACAGGGGAGCAATGTGTGCTGTACTCTTTTTCCTTCACCAAGGTTTTGTCCCACTGGGTTTTCCTGGTAAGGTTTTAATGAGGCAGCATCCCCTAAGCACATTGCGTCGATCCCATCCAACATAGGCACGGTCATCTCGTCCAAGGGGGAGTGTTGTAAAACACTTAGTGGACTTCATAAGACCGGCCCATATACAGTCCATGAGTACTTGGTCCTTCGGCCCGTGTACCATCGGCCCATCGGCCCATCGGCCAAAGCCTTCTCGACAACACCCTAATCTTATGTCGGTTTAGCTTAAGCCTTTGTACTCTTCTATATATATTCATGTAACCTCGAGTTTAATCAATAAGAATATACAACAGCTTTATCCCTAAACTCTATATTCATAACACAGTGTAATGCATATTTATTACTTCAACTTTCAAGGATGATAGAGATCTCAAATTCCAAAGAGATTTGGATAGCACTTTCATAAGATTTGCCACATTTTTTATATGTTTAATTGTAGTATATCCTTACAACAACAAAGTCAACGTCGCTGTTTTCTTTCTTCAACCACAATAGATAGATCCTTTAAAAAATATTTTTGATAAATTTCTTAAAACGTTTCTTTTGGAAATTAGTACTATCATTCTACATTCTCCCTTACATTATGGTTTTTCAAAACTTACAAAATTTACTATAAGTAGAATGTTAGAATAACTTGTTGGTAAGACTAGCACTTACTACGCGAATTAATGGGATGTACATAGTTGTTTACGACATAAAACGTATCACTTTTGATCATTTGCAGTTAGAGGAAATGATTCTTTTTTCCTTAACCAAAAACTTATCAGATTTGGACTAGTTAGAACATTTTTTAATTTTTTTTTTTAAAAAAAAACTTTACAGTTACAGAATTTAGCTAATTTGAAAATGCTAAAATCTCTTTTTTTTACTAATTAAAAATTTTCTTTTTTGAAAAAAAGAAAAAAACAGCTTATGAACTAATAATGCATGGTGAAAGTCCCTTGGCCCAGTGGTTGGCCTAGGGTTCATTAATGTTTCTATACCAGGATATTTGGGGTTCGAATCCCGGATAATACGATTTATTAATTGTGCAGATTAATAGAGACAAATTTACAGACGATCTCCAGTAATGTACAATTATCATCATGAAAGTGAGCATAAAAAAGGAAGGTGACCATCAAAAACAAAAACATGGCGCATCTAATAGAATCAAAGGAACTGTCCATAGTAAAATAATATGTAATTGTTCTCATAATTTACAAAATTAAATAATAAATTCAAAAAAAAAAAAAAAAAAATCAATGATGCATCATCACGTTTCCCGGTTCTATCTTGTCTATATTTTGATGAGTGCTTCGTCAAGATTCGTTTCAAAAGAAAGCGTGGACCCCTACCGTCTCCTCCATTACCACCACCACCACCTTTGGTTTCGAACCCTCCAAATAAAACATCTCAATTTCTGGGTCTTTTTTTTTTGTGTGTTTCCCTCTCCATTTGCCTCGTTTTTAAACCCACCAAAACCCTAGTTTCTGACATTTCTCTATCTGGGTGTTCTCAATTCCAGCTCGTTTTAAAACTCCTGGGTTTTGGTGGGTCTTCGTCAAATTTGTCTCCTTTAACGGTCCCTTTCACTTGCGCATGTATAAAAATCGACGACTGACTTTACAAAAAAATCACCTTTTTCCGTAAAAATCCAGACTTTTTTTTTTCTTTTTAATTTGTTACTGCTTCACAATGGCCGGTGCCGGAGAATCACGAAACACCGGCGGTGGTGGTGGCAGTGGTGATGGTTCGGTTGGGGTACAGATCCGACAAACACGGAGGCTACCAGATTTTCTCCAGAGCGTGAATCTCAAGTATGTGAAATTGGGTTACCATTACCTAATCTCAAATCTCTTGACTCTCTGTTTATTCCCTCTCGCCGTTGTTATCTCCGTCGAAGCCTCTCAGATGAACCCAGAAGATCTCAAACAACTCTGGATCCATCTCCAATACAATCTGGTTAGTATCATCATCTGTTCCGCTGTTCTAGTCTTCGGGTTGACCGTCTATGTCATGACCCGACCTAGACCCGTTTACTTGGTTGACTTCTCCTGTTATCTCCCACCTGATCACCTCAAAGCTCCTTACTCTCGGTTCATGGAGCATTCTAGACTCACCGGAGATTTCGATGACTCTGCTCTCGAGTTCCAACGCAAGATCCTTGAGCGTTCTGGTTTAGGGGAAGACACTTATGTCCCTGAAGCTATGCATCATGTTCCAGCTAGGATTTCGATGGCTGCTGCTAGAGAAGAAGCTGAACAGGTCATGTTTGGTGCTTTAGATAACCTTTTCGCTAACGCTAATGTGAATCCAAAGGATATTGGAATCCTTGTTGTGAATTGTAGTCTCTTTAACCCGACGCCTTCGTTGTCTGCGATGATTGTCAACAAGTATAAGCTTAGAGGTAACATTAGAAGCTACAACCTCGGAGGTATGGGTTGCAGTGCAGGAGTTATTGCGGTGGATCTTGCTAAAGACATGTTGTTGGTACACAGGAACACTTATGCGGTTGTTGTTTCTACTGAGAACATGACTCAGAACTGGTATTTCGGTAACAAGAAATCAATGTTGATACCGAATTGCTTGTTCCGAGTTGGTGGCTCCGCGGTTTTGCTGTCAAACAAGTCGAGAGACAAGAGACGGTCTAAGTACAGGCTTGTGCATGTTGTCAGGACTCACCGTGGGGCAGACGATAAAGCTTTCCGTTGCGTTTATCAAGAACAGGATGATACAGGAAGAACCGGGGTTTCTTTGTCGAAAGACCTAATGGCGATTGCAGGGGAGACTCTCAAAACCAATATCACAACACTAGGTCCTCTTGTTCTACCGATAAGCGAGCAGATCCTCTTCTTTATGACTCTAGTCGTGAAGAAGCTTTTTAACGGTAAAGTTAAACCGTATATCCCGGATTTCAAACTTGCTTTCGAGCATTTCTGTATCCATGCTGGTGGAAGAGCTGTGATCGATGAGTTAGAGAAGAATCTGCAGCTTTCACCTGTTCATGTTGAGGCTTCCAGGATGACGCTTCATCGATTTGGGAACACATCTTCGAGCTCCATTTGGTATGAATTGGCTTACATTGAAGCCAAGGGAAGGATGCGAAGAGGTAACCGTGTATGGCAAATTGCGTTTGGGAGTGGATTTAAATGTAACAGCGCCATTTGGGAAGCGTTAAGGCATGTGAAACCGTCTAACAACAGCCCTTGGGAACATTGTATTGACAAGTATCCGGTAACCTTAAGTTATTAGGCTTAATTTGAGGAACCGGCATTGTAAACTCATTCCATGGTTGTTTTCTTTTTTTTTTTCTTTTTTAAAAAGAGATCCTTAGATTTGATCTCTGACAATGTCAATGTACTTGTTGTTTTGTTTATGTGTGTTGGAAGATTTTGTGATGTTTCAGTTACATTTTCTTGAGCTCATGTTTTCAGATCTTAGATGTATAATGCAATATAAAATTATGGTTATCAAATAAAATAAACCGATAAGCAAAGGAGTTTTGTAGTATAAATTTGTTTTTGTCCAGCTTTGTGCCTTGTCGTTTTTAATGAATGGTCACTATCGTTGTGCTAACAGATATTCACACTCGTGTTAAATGGTGTGATTGTGTGAAGATGTGACCCGTTACAGCGTCACTACAAAACCATTTTTTTATACTACTGTCGTAACGTTCTTGTAACGCATAATTTCGTTACTTTGTTAAATTATTTTCCAAGTTTATTTACTTTCTTTTGGAAGAAAAGTGACCTACCTTTAGTTTGTTTACTTGGGTTCCAAATTTATTTTAAATGAGTGGTCAAATTGGACCGTCGAACATGCCAAAAATTTTGTTTAAACAAATGATTTTAAAAGTTTTATTATATTATTTTAGATTGCTTACAAAACTATACTCCTAGAGTCAACTGCAAAATTGATTACCTTTTTTTCTCTCTCCAACATTTGTCATTTTCTCCCAATTAAATCTTTATGTGTTTATTGTATTCACAAAAATGCTATTATTTCTAATTTATTTGAATTTCTTGCGAAAATGTTTATTACATCCATATCCTCATCTTTTTCTTTTATTTACGGTTGTGTCACCACCATCAATTTTCCAACAACCATGAACAACCAAATTTGAAGCTTTTAATGTTTCAACAACCTGAATTCGTGAGCTTAAATAACATCCAATGCTATGAGAACTTAATTTCTTCCATCTCCTCTCTATTTTAATCCAGGAAAATTTGCAAGTGTGTTCATCTTGTTATATGTCATGATTTTTGGATAGTGATTAAATTGGTGTTAGGTTTCTTCTTTGGTAACTAAAGAAGACGTCTTCGGCTGCTTGACATTGCGAAACAACCACCCATAAGGTTATTTTCTGGTAGATTCGTGATTTTTCTTGATTTTTTGCGAAATTAGACTTCATTTGTTAGTCTAACCGTCAAAATATCATGTAAAGTCTACTATGTGGTTAGTTTTGCAATTAAAAATTTATCGAGTTTCGAGCCCGTAGACTGAAATTTCAGTCTCCTTAATTTCATTTGAAAACAAAAAAATATGATTCAGACTGCATTATAATATTTCCGTCAGATACTTCGTTTGCAGTATACTAAGGTGTATTTTTGCAATTGACCAAATTCTTGACTTTTTAGTGATGACTACGAGACTAAGTCTTCTTATGATAATAAAAGAGTAGACTTCTATAGTGACTATTTTTGGGGTTGACCAAAATATTTAAGCATTGACCGTAATATTATTGATAAAAAATTAATTAGTTGACTGCAAAAGAAGTTTACTAATTAAAAAATTAAAATGTTGGTCAACACCAAAAATGACCATGGCAGACTGCAAACGAAGTCAATATTCCTGAAGACTTCGTATGTAGTCTACTTGGCGAAAGTCAAACTTGGTCAATTACAAAACTAACCACAACGAAGTTTACTTTTTCTAGTTAACGGATATATGAAGTCTACTTGTTAGCTAGAAGTCTACTACAAAATCAATGGTTTGGTCAATTGCAAAAATAACCAGAGTAGATTGTAATCGAAGTTAACTTGTTGAAACTTTCTAAGAAGTCTACTTTGTTCTATGTTTTTAATTGCAAAACTGACCAAAAAATTAACAAAGGAAGACAACAAAAGTCAACTATCCTAGTAGACTTAAGCTGGTGTCTGCTTTATTAAATTGTAATTGCAAAAATAGACCACACAAAATAGATTTCAAGGGAAGTATCTTCATAGAGGCTAGTTTATGTCTACAAGGTTGACATCAACATGAAGTCTTCATAATTTGAAAACCGATTTATTGCAAATTGGTAAATAATTTTAAAGATTTTCTTGTTGTATTCTTTGATATATGATATGTATTTGCCTCTGTATGTTTTTGAAATGATTATATATTATACATATGGAAAAATCAAGTTATTGGTTTTCTTAGGCAGTTAGGTCATTAACTTAGACTTATTTTGGAAGTCAACGTGTGGGAGTTCTGTGTGAAGTCTGTATAATTGAAAAAGTCTTTAATTGAAAATATAAAAAGATTTTTTTTGATTTTTTAGTTCGAAGATGAAGCGGCAGGGTTGAAGAATACAGAGTTCGGCGAGATATGGTACAAATTATAATAATTATAATAATCCTGGTTTTAGAAAACCAATTCCGGTTTATTTGTAATGATTATGTCGACGACTTCTCTGGCAGACTTCTGCACGGGAAACTGAACCGTCTGCAAATCAATCAAATCAATTTAATATTTGTAATGATTATGCTGAATACTTATCCTAAAGACTTCTTCTAAGAATATAGAATTCTACAATTATAAGTATGAAATGAAGTGAGATATAAATTTTTTAAGAATTGACCAACTGTGAATGATTTCAATCTCCAACACTACAATGAAGGGTATTCTTAGCTATTAGTTGTTACACTAAATCTTATTGAAATTACAAATTTCTAGGATTTTTTTTTTCAGTTTTTGGATAATTTGACAAATTAGAAGAGAAACCTGCCATAATTTTATAAAAATTATATTTTTTATTATCTCGACGACTTCTCTGGTAGACTTCTGCACGGGAAACTGAACTGTCTGCAAATCAATCAAATCAATTTAATATTTGTAATGATTATGCTGAAGACTTATCCGAAAGACTTCTTCTAAGAATATAGAATTCTACAATTATAAGTATGAAATGAAGTGATATATAAATTTTTTAAGAATTACCCAACTGTGAATGATTTCAGTCTCCAACACTACAATGAAGGGTATTCTTAGCTATTAGTTGTTACACTAAATCTTATTGAAATTACAAATTTCTAGGATTTTTTTTCAGTTTTTGGAAGAGAAACCTGCCATAATTTTATAAAAATTATATTTTTTATTATGTCGACGACTTTTTTGGTAGACTTCTGCACGGAAAGCTGAACCGTCTGCAAATCAATCAATCAATTTAATATTTGTAATGATTATGCTGAAGATTTATCTGGAAGACTTCTTCCTGGAAAACTAAACCGTACTTTAAACTACAAATCTCAATTTTTATTTAAAAAATACCAAAATAATTTATTATAATTATTAAATTAATAATAAAATAAAAAAAATCAAAATCTCAATTATTTACAAACATATTCTGGGTAATTCTCTTCCACCGTCACTACTCCACCGCCCCATCTTCTGTTTAATCTTCTCCATCGGCTGTAAAATTCTCGGCCTCCACCATCTCCTGCTTAATCTTCTCCTTTGCCTGTAAAATTAAAGACAAGAACAAGCTTTGGTAAAAAATCTGACTTCAAACAATTAAATCATAAAAATTGAAATAAAAGTTGAGATCAAACTCGAAAAAGAAAGAACTAAACTTTTTCCAACAGATTACCCAATAATAATTCTCAGATCCAAATAAGAAAATACATGTAAAACCCAAATTCAACCAACATAAAACTAAAAACCTAGATTTGGTAGGTAGATATGAAAACAAAACCTTTGGGATTAGATTTGAATATGAATGAATGTCAGATCTGGAGGGAGATTCGTAGAGTCACATTTGCAGAACTTCTTCAATAAAAAAATAAGAGAGAAAAAAGAGGATATATTGGAGTTTTAGATCTACTTTTTTTTTTTTGGAGAGCCAAGATATATTTGAGAGAGGGGCAAGTAAAATAAAAGAGAATCTAGGGTTTTCATATTTATCTTTGTAACCACGAAATATTTTGTGGGTATATGTAGCTGAATTTTTGAGAGCAACAATATTAGAATTTTTTAGAGAGAAATTTTGGAGAGAGAGAGATCACATAAAAAATTAGGGTTGACTTAGAGAGAGAAGTATATATATGGTTAAATTAAATTATCCGGTTAGGTTAAAATCAAAGAATCAATACGTATTCGGTTAGGTTCAGCTATCGGTTTGGTTAAATTATCGGTAAAATTAAGATAATATAATATTAACGGTTGATGGCATAACAAGTCAACCACAAATAATCTGCACAGAAGTCTACTTAAGCAAACCCTAAATCAAATAATTTTTGCCTAATCAACCTTTTCTTGTTTAATTTGACTCGTTTATATGTAAATTTATTTTATTTTAATGCATGAAGTCTATGTGGTTATTATTTGATCAATAGTTTTATCAAATTATTTTTTATAATTTTTTTAATTAAAATTTAAATTATAATTAGGGAGTAGACGTCTTTTTATATCTTCTTGTTGACATCAATTTATAATTCTTCTTAAAGAAATCTATTGCAGACTTCCTCGGGTTACATTTGTCATTTCGGCTTCTGTTTTTTGTGTGGTCGTAAGGGAGTGATAATTTCAACATCCTTAATAGTTATGTTTCTCGAAAATCAAATATGGAGTCTACGATTTCATTCAAATGCAAATAAAGGTACAAAAAATGCAATTGTCCCTATTATTTTCTTGTTTTTCAAATCGACCGCCGTTTGCATTGGAAATAAGTCCCTTCACGTTCGCCAAACAGCAAAATAAGCTTATCACATGGTATGGTAGGTTTCTCATTTGGATCTATACCATCAAAAATTGCTTTTTCTGATTTGTCTTTCTCTATTAACTTAATTTTAGATATTGTTGAATATATTGCTGTTAATCTTTACGAATCCGAAAAATTACACCAAAATAATCATATTTATAGTAAAATAATATGCTTGTACAAGATAAACAAATTATAATGAATGTCCAAAAGGAGGACATTGAACAAAGCAAGAAAATACAAACACAGAGGAGGACAAAAGAATGATCTGTAATGGAGAAAGCAAAAGTGAAAAATTGTGTATTCTCTTTTTCTTTTTTCTTGTTTTGATCATCTGAACAAAGCTTGAATCTCTTCAAGCGTTTTGCCTTTAGTCTCAGGAACCCAAAGACTCACAAAGACCACTGTGAATCCACAAACCAAAGCGTAGAGAGTGAAAGTTCCTCCACTGCTCCAAGCTAAGAGCATATTTGCAGTCATTGTGACTAACCATGACACGAACCAGTTTGCCAAAGTTGCTATACTTCCGGCTAAACCCTTTATATTGACTGGAAGAATCTGTTTTGGACAAAATTAAGCGATTAGACGTTTACTCTGGCACTAAGTAACAATTTTTAATATCCAGTACCTCAGACATAATCAACCATGGAATTGGTCCCATTCCTAAAGAGCAAGCAATAACCATAGCCTGTAAAGAACTCAGTAAGATTTAGCACACATACCACAATTAAGTATGTTTCGTTGTGTGAATGTATAAAACGAACAACTTACCACAACTCCAACTACTGAAACCATGCTTAGAATGTTGTACATATGGGAATCAGGTGACACATATTCCTAACAAGATATTAAGTAAACTCATTAAAATGAAACTCGACATTGTAGAAAGTACAAGTATAGATGTCAAAAGTTAAAATGCTACCTTAAGGAAAAATGCGACTGCCACAATGACAAGGCTTATGGTCATTCCGATAGAAGAGATCTGCATTTCAGAGGAAAACGATGATACTACGTATGCATATTCAGACTTTTGTAAGATGTACATACGAGTCTCAAATATTCCTCACCATGAGCAGAAGTCGACGACCTGATTTATCTACCAACCATGTCGCTACTGCAGTCGCCACTACCTGGTTTAGAATGAACCAATGGTTAAAACAATCGAATCTCATGTCTCCTAGATTAAATCATTGAAATTATATACCTGAACAGCGCCAACTCCAAATGTTGCCGCATTACTTGATGTCACCCCTAAGTGAATAATAATTGGAAAGCATGATAAGAAATCTGTTTATTCTGTCTTAGGACTTAGGAGCATTCCAAGAATAAAAATAAAAATATGGCTCTACCTGCAGATTCAAAAATTGTGCTTGAATAGAATAAGACACCATTAATTCCTCCAAGTTGTTGAAGTACAAGGAGCCCTATACCAACCTGTAACACGGATTATACAAAACCTGTGAGATTCTTTCATGTGTAGACAAAAATTAGTTTCAGAGGTAAGAGACTAATTGTACCATTAGTGGGAAATAGTATCTCCTGCGCTTGAGGTCTACAAACCGAATTGCAGAACGTTTGCTAGATGATGCCACAGATCTCTGCATAGTGCATAAATGGAAATTTCACAAAAGACATAACATTTAAAAATAATCTTGATCTCACAAACCAGTATCATCAAATCAAAGCATTTTTCAGTAGTCAGTACCTTGATTTCATTAACCTCAACAGTAATATCGGTATCAAATCCACGAAGAACTTGCAATGAAGTTTCGAAATCATCTGTCAAACCCATCTTTGCCTACAATTACGAAAGCAAAACCCTTGAGGATAACTAATAATGCAACAAACTCAACAATATAAGTTAGTTGGTTCTAAAGGCATACCAACCACCGAGGAGATTCAGGAATGAAGAAAAGACCAGGTATCAACAATGTACACGGCAATACTCCTAAACGTAAAGAAGACAAACAAGAAAGTGATTATTAGACTGTATTGATAACTTTTTAAAAATCTTCTATAGTTTCTCCCAAGCCAAGTCGAAATGTTATGAGAGTTACCCAAAACTGCAAGAATTCTCCATGGAACAAAGAGACCGAGTAAATAAGCCAACATTATCCCAATTGTTACAGAAAGCTACAGAACACCAAAGTATTAATGTTTTGATGTTAATATAAGAATCAGCTCATAAAATGCAGAAAGAATAGTGAAGCTAATGAAACATGACAAACCTGGTTAACTGAACCTAAGGCTCCTCTCATGTTCTGTGGAGCAATCTCGGCTATATACACAGGCACCTAAAACCGCGATTCCAAGTTGTGTAAATTATATCTATACTCAAAATAAACATTTCTGAAACAAAAGAACTGATTGAATCTAGTATTACCGTATAAGAGATAACCCCAACACCGAAACCTTCTAACAATCTTCCCATGTAAAGAAAAGAAGTATCCTAGAGAAAAACCAAGAAGAACGACTTAGTAAGTAGTTAGAGAGATAGGCCAATGATATCAGAAACTTGAGAACATCAAATACTCACTTTGGCGAAAGATATAGACAGCCATCCAATAATATTGGGAATTGCAGCAATCATCAGAGACTGCAAAGAAGGAAAAAAAACAACAGCAAATAAGATATAACAAGAAAGAAGATGTTACTATGACAAAATAAGAACAGATAAAGATCAAAAAACAAACTATTATTACCCCTTTACGTCCGATGTATTCAGCAATCTGACCACTTGCAATAGCTCCAACCATAGCACCCACATTGGATAGAGACCCGAACACAGAGTACTAAAACATCAAAGATGAAACTTAAAAGTCAGAAATTTTTTGAACAAAGAGTTTTTAAAAAGAAAGAAACAGAACAGTTGGTTAATAAAGATGGGGCCTTTATACCTCAGATACAGTTAAACCAAGATCCTTAGTAATGGCAGCTTGAGTTGGAGAGGAATAACCACACTGAAAACACAAAACATAAATCAAAGATCAGAACTTTATCATTTTCTTAGTCAAATTAAACAAAAGCAGAAAGAAAAAAGAAAAAAATCACATTTTCTCAGTTCCATTATTGAGATTTTTGTGTTGATGTTCTTACAGTGAAACCGAATTGAATAGGACCAAGAGCAACAATCAAAACACAAGCTAGGACAGAGATAGAGCTGTCTCGAATGACTTGAGACGATTCCAACATACTAGATTGTCTCGAACCCATCCGATACCAACTTCCCGTGTGTAAGAAGGGTCGCCGAAGATCATTTCTACCCTCTTCCGTCTCTTCCCTAAAACTCATCTCTTAAATCTCTAAAATTCTACAAAAAAAAAACAATCGTAATCTCTAGAGAAAGATGCAAAAGGAAAAGGGTCGAGAGAAAAAATGCCGATCCTAAACTGGAAAGTGCAGATATGAAATTTTTAGAAAACGAGATTTTGATTCAGGGGAATATAATGAAGAAAGCTGGGATGAAATTGAAGACGATGTAGACTGTTTTGTTTTGTTTGGTTGTTTTTTTTAAATTCTTCTTCGATGGTTTGTATTTGGAGCCTATGCGTGGAGAGACGCAGACTGTTTCATAGTTTTCCACCTCAGACGCATCTCCTCCTAATAATAATATCATCAGATTTATAGAATTCGTAAGGATGGATCTCTATTTTATTTTTTTTTGCCTCTCGACAAAAAAATATCTAATTTAATAATATTGTTTTACTACTACTAGTATAAAAGTCTATAAGATATAATTTACTACTAGTATAAAATTTTTGTCTGGTCGCTTTGGAGTTATTATTGATTTCTTTTGTATAGATTTTTGTTTGTTTTTGTTTTTTTAATCATTTCACCATGTTCACATAATCACATCTACGAGCACTACACTAATGGCTTTGATTTATTTATCTTCTAGGCTTCTTCTACATACTTCTAATATAATAAGCTTTTAAGAAGAAAATTGTATTATTTTTAATAAGCTTTTAGATGTTATATAAATATCAGTAATTGTGTTTTAAAAATGACTTTTTTTTTGTTTGTTTAGGTAAACAGTCTACTTCGAACATATATATTTTTCTTAGATAATTATAATTAGAGTTTCGCATATGTATTGCAATATTATGAGTCCACTAGATATTATTTATGTTTAGTAGAATCGCATTACCATTTGAATTCAAACAGAAAAAATACATATGTTGTTGAACACCAACAAATTTTGGAATAATGATATATCGTGGTGGAAAATTTAGCTAAAAACTTAAGTACAGCAAAAAATAATAAGAAAATTATTACTATTGTGAAAAAAACTTATTTACTGTTATGTGTTTTTCTATTTCGTATCAGAGTAAAACTAAAATAGAAATATAATGCTCGAATCAGGCCTCAACTTTATAACATTTCCTCTAGCTATCTCGTTGATATTGATGTCGATAGGTCATAAATATGCAAGTGACATTAAATTATTAAATAAGTTCGAATAATGATATTTGTTTTCTAGTAAATGAAAAATACATGGATGTCAGTATTTTTTTTCAAGTACTTTAGATTACACAAATAATTGTTTAGACACGCAACATTGTTTACATATTAAAAATATTTAAAATCTTGGAAAAACGAAATATTATTTCAGAGTTTCAAAAAATAAAAAAATAGTGGCAAAAATAGCTAAAACCATGACGACAAAATTTGTTCCCACATATACCTTTAGAATTTAGATATACAAATTTTCTTATACATAACATTGAATTTTTGTTTTTTTTTATGTTAAATATGAGTACTCTGCAAATTGAATCTATCTTACATAAGTTGTTAATAATTAACGTCGGCAGCTATGCTATATTTGCCTTGAGAACATCAACATGCATGATTGAGGTCACGAAATCTCATAAGTTTAGAAAACTTCTAAATCGAGATAAAGCTAAGGTCGATGAGACCACGACAAAAAAAAAAGCCAGTAGATATCACACCAAACACGTCTTATTGGGGATATGATTCATAGGCTCTGATTCATCCATCGCTCAATATTTAACGTATACTAATAATATTCTTGTTGACCCAACGATGTAGATTCGTATAATTTATCACTGTTCTGTGTCTTTTGTCTCCTTCCTCGTCTCTCACGTGTAAGTGCTTATGTTCTTTCATCTTTTGCAACCGTTTCCGGATCCCGACGTATGCTTTTCTCTTCCATTGTCCCCACTTTGCTTAGTTGGTCTTATGCTTTTATTTCTGTTTTAAACTCTGTTTTTTTTTCCATATTTTATTGGTATATTTATTGGGTTTATTATCTGTAAGTAACACGATTTTCACCTATAACGAGTACATGCAACACGCCAACACGATTCTACTTGTACATACATGTCACATTTATCTTCATTATCCTCGACAGAGATCTATCGTCTATCGAATATAGTTAACACAAATTTATACATAAAATGAAATGATTAAAATATTTGGATCAAATGATTTTATTTTCTGTTTTATTCATGAAAAGGGTTTTTGTAATTCGCCATATTAGTTGATCTAATAAATTTATTAGTGCCATAATTAATCGTTTTTATAAGAATTTGACTGTAGCATGTAAATTGTTATAAATAAATATATAAAGAAAAACTAAATGTAGGCCTAACTTGAAATATATACTAAAACAGAATTTGGGCTTTTAAAACGGTCCAGCGGTGTTGGCTTGAAAGGCCCACATGATTTATGTTGAAGCATAATCCACACTATATATGGCTGGCTATAAATACTCGAAGAGCTATTCAAAAAATCGAACTAGACTCTGTTTCCATTAATTCTCACCGTTGACTTCACACACACGGCACGACGATGGTTAACATCTCTGAAATTTCCGACGACTCTAATGACGGCGGCGATCCAAACAAGAAACCAGAAGAACTCGACAAGAAACCAAAAGAAGAAGCAGTTTTAAGAAGTACAAGAAACGAGAACCGAAACAAGAAGCCGGAGGAAGAAGACGTAGAAGAAGAAGAAGACGTAGCAGAAGAAAAAGAAGAAGAAGAAGAGAGACGTTCGACATCTTTCCCACTTCCAAACGATGTCACTGAAGCTCTCGTCGCACTCATCCGGAGATGTGATTACCCAAGTCTCTCTTCCGTCTCCCGTTACTTTTCCGGTTTGATCGCTTCGTCAAGTCTCTACGAAACGCGTGCGCGCCTCGGTCTTTCCGAAACGTTTCTTTATGCATCCATCCGATACAGTACTACTAATGATCTCCAAAGCTGGCATATTCTGCATCGAAACAAGGCTTCTTCTTTACGACTGACCAAACTCGGTTCGCTTCCACCCGTGCCTTGGGGAGCTTCTGTCGTCACTATCGGTTTAGAGATGTATGTGATCGGTGGAATCATCGACCTAACACGCTCGAAGGTTATGAATGTCATCGATTGCAGAACTCACAAGTGTCGCTCGCTCCCTCCAATGAGAAGAGGTCGTAACAAGGCAGCCGCCGGAGTAATTGACGGGAAGATTTACGTAATCGGAGGTTTCAGGAAGCGATGTCCATTGGAGTCGGAATGGATCGAAGTGTTCGATCTTGAGAAACAGATTTGGGAATCTTTGCCTGGTCCGTACCCTGAATCTAGTACGTCTAGCCAGTTTAGGACATATGTTGTGATGGAAGACAAGATTTACATTTTGGATTATAAAGGTTGTTTGGTCTACGAACCAAAAAGAAGAAGAGGTGATGAATGGGACGCATCTGCCGTCGGTGCTGCACATCCAATAAAGAATATGTGGAAAGAGTCATTTGCTGTGCAATGTGTGGTAGATGATATGCTGTATACAGTTGATCGTCGGTGTACTCTTGGACATCCAATAGTCGTATATGATCCAAAGGAGAAGACTTGGAGACCTGTGAAAGGTGAATCTTTGAGGAGGCTACCAAATTATATCGTCCATCCTGCTTCTGAAATGGCGAATTTTGGTGGAAAGTTGGCGATTTTGGGCAGTAAGAGGAGCTATGTTCATGGTGATTGCATTGGCAGGGAAAAAGGTATTTGGTGCGCAATGATCGTGTTGGAAAAACGTGAAGGAGGTGAGATTTGGGGGAATGTGGAATCACTCGACTGTGTGCTTGGAGGCATTAACCATCTCACGGTTCGGCTTTGTCGAACTCTTACCATTTGATGATGATACCTACATGGGATGGTCTCTTGCAGCTATATGTTTCTGTGATTTGAATATGGACTCTCTTAATGTTTCTTTCTTAATGTTTTTTTTCAAGCCTTTTCTTTAGCCTCAAGGCTTAGTTGTCTTTTTGGTGATCTTGTTGCAATTTAAGGATCTTCATTACATCTAAACCGTCTAAGCAGTTTGTTGATCTGAGAGCAAATATGAAGAGTAACTCGTCCTTCTATTAACGTCTCTGTGCAGGATAAATAAGTTAATAACACTCTTACACATAATTGTTATATAGCCTTGAGTAGATAAGCAGTAAAAAGAGTACAGGCTAGCTGCATTATACAATATTTTCACCAAAACTTGTTGAATGCATCTTTGTTTACAACTACAGATATATATATATATATATATATATATATATATATATATATATATATATGTTTTTGGGGTTTCGTGCAATTGAACACTTTCACTAACATGCTCTCAAAATTTTTTTTTTCCTTTCTAAGTAATAATCAGATACAATCAGATTATAACAAAAAAATCAGTCTGCTTCTACTATATATGTGTCTGCTTCAGGTAAGATATGATATACATTTTAGAATTTAGATGAAGCAGAAAAAACAAAGTTTTAGTTAACCTGACCTAAAGTAGCCGAATTTGGGCTTTAAAAATGGTCCAGAGTCGTCGGACTATGAGCCCATATAATGGTCGTCGGAGCGTGAGGGCTACTCTCGTAAAAGGCGCGTGGGAGAAGACATAAAGCGACGGAGCAGACTCAATTTTTTTTTTTCCTCCTCTCGCAGCGCAGTTTCACTTCGGAGAAGAAGCAAAGGAAGTAGATCAATCTCAGCCGTAGTCATTCTCCAATGATCTGTTTCTGGAGTGAGAATTTCAAAAAACCCTAATTTGAACCTTCTCGATTTTGGAATTTTTCACATGGGAGAACAATCTCCTTCTCAACCATCGACTCAACCCCAAAGTCGACCACAATCACCCAAACCCCAAACTCATAACCTAATCCCGCCGGAATCCACCGTCGATTCAGCCGGAATTTCAGGCTCAATCGTCTCATCTACCACAATCGACGCTCAACGGATCACTGAATTAGGCAATGTGTCGTCTCCACCATCCAAAATCCCTCTCCGTCCTCGGAAAATTCGGAAGCTTACACTCGACGGAGACATCGCCGATGAAGACTACAAGGCGGAGGATATCTCCTCTCAGGTAACCTCGCCGCTCGCGACGGCTGGAAAATCACCCGGTAAAGTGAAACCATCGCAATCACGAGCTAATAATGTGCCGCGGATCCAAGCTCGGCCTCTCACATGCGAAGGCGAGCTCGAAGCAGCTATTCACTATCTTCGTAACGCGGATCCGTTGCTCGCCGCGTTAATAGACGTTCATCCGCCGCCGACGTTTGAGTCGTTTAAGACTCCGTTCTTAGCGTTGGTACGGAGTATACTCTACCAACAGCTTGCTGCTAAAGCTGGGAACTCAATCTACACACGATTTGTTGCTATCTGCGGCGGCGAGGATGGGGTTGTTCCTGAGAAAGTCTTAGCCTTAAGTCCACAGGAGCTTCGTCAAATCGGCGTCTCGGGAAGGAAGGCGAGCTATCTTCATGATCTCGCTAGAAAGTATCAGAATGGAATCTTGTCGGATTCGGCGATTTTGAACATGGATGAGAAGTCTTTGTTCACTATGCTAACGATGGTTAATGGAATTGGGTCATGGTCTGTTCATATGTTCATGATAAATTCTCTTCATAGACCAGATGTTTTGCCGGTTAATGATCTCGGTGTTAGGAAGGGAGTGCAGATGCTTTATGGCTTAGATGACTTGCCTCGGCCATCGCAGATGGAGCAGCATTGTGCTAAGTGGAGACCCTACAGGTCAGTGGGTTCTTGGTACATGTGGCGGCTCATGGAAGCTAAGAGTACACAAACGAGTGCTGCTATGTCGTTGCCGCCTTTGGAAGACTTGCAACAAGAACCTCCGCAGCAACAGTTGGACCCTCTTAGTATGTTCAGTATCGGGTAAGTAAAGCTTGGTTCTTTCTGTAACTTGAGAAAAGTTTTTCACTGTGCTTTCAAGTGTGCTTAACTTAGGTAGACAGATTGTTTCACCATTGTTACTTGCTGCTAATGCAAAGTAATATGTTTGTTTCTTTTGGATCCCCTAAGATTAATATATGTGCTTAGTCATCTGTGGAATGGGCTTATGGTTGATATATAATTTTAAAATAAATCTCTAAGTTTAGACTTAATGATTAGTTGTTTACATTCATGTCATGTGTGACAAAAAGTAGTGAGTGAGAGCATTACTTCGATTGATTGACCGAAGTTTTTCGAACTATACTCGTACAGTTTCTCCATGTATGAGCTATCTATGCACAATTTTATGAGGTTTGCTCAGGCATAAACCTTTCTGATTGTTTTGACCCATTCCAAGAAGCATGATATAACATATTGTGTTTTTCGCTACTTCTAATTATGGTTCAATGATTCTTTAACAGGGCTTGGGGACAATCGTAGTCGTTCGTCCACATTGTCGTCTTTATTCCTGGATGCTCTAATGGCTTACGTGAGTACGTTTGTTCTGGACTTGGGGTTGTGTCTCTATTAAAAAAAGTGTGGGAGAAAGAATAAAAGGAACTGTTTTATGACTGAGTTCCCTCAGCTGAAAAGTACCAGTGAATATGATATTTTTAGTCAGTGACAGAGCCTGTAATGTTAAGAGTGAGTATAGCTAGTGACAAAGTGTCTTCTCCATTTTTGTAGGAGAACTTCCTCTTTATTTCTAAAGCAGATGCACATTTCACTATTTCAGTATAGTATCTTCTACTACTCTGTCCAATTGTCTAAAAAAACTCATCGGTGACAAATAAAAAAATAACGAAAAGAGCAGTTCTACATTTGTGGTCCACTCGGTATTTTTTTTACGGATATATGTATAGGCCCATTATAATGACCCATCTTCTTATTATAAAAAAAAAAAAGTAAAACGTGACAAATACTAAATTTCAATAGGTACGGTTCGATCTGGGGACGCGAGGAAAGAGTTTTGTACCCGCCTTCGACGCAACCGTAGTGCCCTGCCGCCGGTAAATTCAGTCCTCGTCTTCCCAATTTTATTTTTGCCCCTCGGTTTTCCTTATCTAGATCTCTTCTTTTTCTTTCTGTTTGACTTTTTTTTTTTTTCTTCTCAAGATCTCAGAATTCCTGTTTTGTTTTGTATACAACTTTACTGTTGCTAAGCTCGTAAACCCTAGCTCCGGCGAACAATATGCTACTTGTGTCTGTATTTTTTTAAACGAGTGTGGATGCATCTTGAATTTTGAATTGAAACAATTGAATTTCTCGCTTTGGACATAGTAGAGATTCATCAAACACTGATTGGTTGTTGCTTCAGTACTAATTGGGTAAAAATTCCCAGGTGAGGAAAAATATACAACAACAACAGATCAATGGATGAAGAAGAGCCTCCAAGATGTGGTGAAGAAGAATTTAGTGTATCGCTGTTTGATTATTCTGTTGAGAATCACTTGAAGGCAGTGGACTCCATCACTGATCTCTGTGGTGAAGATAGTGCTGATATTGATGAGATTGATATCAACACTCTCTCATCATCAGTTACATTCTTGAGGTGCGTTAACTTCTTTTTTTTTTTTAATGTAGCTTAGTGTACTGTATATATCCTATGCTTGAGAAGTAGTTAAGTTCTGCCAAAGGAGTTTGTTTCATGATCATTGTGAATTACATGGTTTATATAAACTGTTTCTTAATGTGGTAGTATGAGTATTGTACTAAGTCGATTTAAACACCAACGGATCTAATCTTGCTTGCTAAACTTGTTTTGTAGGGAATGGAGGCATTTTAATTACGAACCAAAAAGTTTTGCATTCTACAACGAGGCTGGAAAAAGCCATGAATC
Organism: Camelina sativa; assembly: GCF_000633955.1. Classification (NCBI taxonomy): domain Eukaryota; kingdom Viridiplantae; phylum Streptophyta; class Magnoliopsida; order Brassicales; family Brassicaceae; genus Camelina; species Camelina sativa. The sequence goes on from NC_025698.1 coordinate 9,404,826, forward strand.
AAAGGATACAAGCACTCAAACTTTGCCTCAATTTTCTTCGGCACGAGTTCCAAAGGTGTGTGTTAATATCTTTACGCTAAAAGATTATTTTCAACCTTTGTTCTTACCCTTCCATTTACTTCTTACATTGACATTGCATTTTTAAATCAGTATTCTTCTTATTGGTGCAGGTCAAGATACATGACGATGAATCATCATCATCATCTGGTGAAATCAGGTAAAACTTCGAAATTTTTTATGAGCTGTGATCATTAAAATTGTTCAACGGGTTCTGCTAGCTAGCAAAAGTGACACCACACTTGCAGATAGGAAACTCATACAATTAATCTTGACGATGGAAAGGGATGAACATAGGTTTCTCAGTTAGATGAATCAAATTCACTGCTAATTTTTATCTTCAAACTCAAGATGTCACATATAAAGTTTGGTTAGTGAATTTAGCTGGTACGAACCAGGAATAGGTTGGTCAATGAGTAGACAGCATATTGACAGTGCATGTTTGTGTATATATCTCTCTGCTCTTGTCCTTTTAAAAAAATCAACAAGAGTTGTGCTAGTCATGACCGTTTATGTGATGAACTATTATTCACCTTTGCAGCAAGGATTTTGTGATGCATGTTGGAGGCTCTGTTTGGGCACTGGAGTGGTGTCCCAGAATTCATGGAATTCCAGAGGCTCAGGCAAAATGTGAGGTGATTAGGTCACAATTTCTGTTTCAATACCCCGTAGAAATGGGAATTTCAGATTTTCATTGTTATCAACCATACTGTTGCAGTTTCTAGCGGTGGCTACTCATCCGCCTGACTCATACAGTCACAAGATTGGGATTCCTCTTACAGGTCGAGGAATCATTCAGATATGGTGCATTATAAATGCCACTTGCAAGAAAGATAGCTCCCTTTTTTCAGAGAAGAGTAAAAAATCGACAGGAAAGACTCGGAAAAAACCATCTAGTGAAACTACTGAAACAACACAACCTAAGAAGCCGAGAGGCAGACCCAGAAAGCATCCAAAAGAGACAACAGAGACAAAAGAGCCTAAGAAACCAAGAGGTAGACCTAGAAAGAAGACTACTCCCGAGTTACCTGCTGAGCTTGATGATGACGTTCTCTACGTTGAGGCTCTGTCTGTTCGGTATCCGGAAGATTCAGTTGTTCCCGCAACTCCTCTTCGGTTCCTACGAGAAACTCCAGTAACAGAAACTAAGGTCAACAATGAAAGTTCAGCACAAGTGCAGTCTTCGGAAATTGCAAATATCAAGCTTCCCGTACGGAGAAAGAGACAAAAAACCAAAGTTACTGAAGAAAGTTGCAAACCCATGCTATTTGAAAATAATGAAGCTGTTGGAAATGTACCAGACGAACCGTCCTCAGGTATTTCTGAAGACATTGCTCTTCCAAGGGTTGTCTTATGCCTGGCCCACAATGGGAAAGTTGCCTGGGATATGAAATGGCGTCCCTCATATGCCGATGATTCTTTTAATAAGCATAGAATGGGATACTTAGCTGTCTTGCTGGGAAACGGATCTTTGGAAGTGTAAGTTAACTACTTCTTCTCTTCTTTTTATCGTGATGCATTATGTGCCCTGTACAATTTTTCCCTGATGCTTTGATTTCTATCACTGTATGCCATCTCGCCTTTGTTTTTCCAACTGCATTGACATATTTTATGCAAATTTGGTCTGTGTAATCATATTTGCAATCTGCAAGGATAAAGAAACTTTCTATGATTCTATGCAAAATAATGAACGACCTTATGTAGGTGGGATGTTCCAATGCCTCGGGCAACATCAGCTGTATATTTGTCTTCAAAGAAAGCTGCAACTGATCCTCGTTTTGTGAAACTGGCTCCCGTTTTCAAATGTTCAAACTTGAAATGTGGTGACATGCAGAGGTCAGTAGATTTCTTCCATGTAGCCAGTTTTTGCTTGTTTCATGGAATTGAAAAACAAAGCAGTCCTTTTAACACTTTCTCCTGATATGGCGCTCATCTATTTTTGCACAGTATTCCTCTGACACTTGAATGGTCGACTTTAGGGAACCCTGATTTTTTACTGGCTGGTTGCCACGATGGCACGGTAAGTAGTACTATTTCACTATCTTCACTGTCTCCATCATATTCTTCTCCTTTTTTTTGCACATGTGTAAATGTATTTAGAAAGAAGAACGGCAGTGCTAAATTGCGTTGACCCGTTTTTTTTTTTTTTCTAATTTCTTTTGTTATGCATCAGATTGTTCTGTGGAAATTTTCTACAACATCATCTTTAGAAGGTATTAACCTTTACCTCATAGTTTCTTTTCACCTTGTGGCTAAAGAGGGTGATTTCTACTGTTGATCTCGCATTTACTTTTCAATTTTTCTCTTTGCAGATACAAGACCTTTACTTTTCTTCAGCGCAGATACAGCTCCTATTAGGGCAGTTGCATGGGCTCCTGGTGAAAGGTCAGTGAAGAGAAATCACACCCATAAAAAAGACTACTGCAACAAAATGTACCGTGAGAGGACTCACTTATTAATCAAAGTAATTTCTGAAAATCTTCCAGTGATCAGGAAAGTGCAAACATAGTAGCTACTGCCGGACATGGAGGTCTGAAGTTTTGGGACTTACGGTACACTTCCCTAAAACATCAGCTTTTACATCATTTTTCTTTAAAACTTTTGAGTCTGATGCAACTAATACACAAGACTGTCCTGTTTAATGTTTATTTGGCATTTTGAGCCATTGCTTATTGCTTGCTTCCTGTGTTTTTTTTTCTGCAGTGATCCGTTCCGTCCTTTATGGGATTTGCACCCAGTACCAAGGTTTATATACAGCCTCGATTGGTTACAAGACCCAAGGTATCAATCATAGCTCTATCCCCATTGATTATACAGTCTTTAGATCGATTGTTTGAAGACCTGATTAAACTTGAGGTTTCAAATATCTGTAGATGCGTTCTATTGTCCTTTGACGACGGAATGTTAAGAATTCTAAGCTTGGTGAAGATTGCGTATGATGTTCCTGCTACCGGAAAGCCTTATCCTAACACCAAACAGCAAGGGTTAAGCGTTTATAACTGTTCAACTTTTCCCATCTGGAGTATTCAAGTATCAAGGCTAACAGGTAATTGTTCTTTATGGGCTTGTCTTTGGATTCAAATATTCATAATCATCTATTCGTCACAATAAATTAAGTCAGAATTTATAATAGCTTGAGAATTAACAGTATAGCTTCTCAGGCATAGCAGCCTATTGCACTGCAGATGGGTCCGTTTTCCATTTCCAGGTCTGTTATAAACTGCACTATTACTTTCACCTCTTCGAGATGGTAAGGTGTCAATTTCTTAAAGATTTCCTTTTGCCTTGTTGGGATTTACTTGCAGCTTACGACCAAAGCAGTGGAAAAAGACACAAGAAATCGGACTCCACATTTTATCTGTGGGAAATTAACAATGAAAGATTCCACGTTTATAGTGCATAGTCCAATTCCAAACATCCCGATCATATTGAAGAAACCGGTTGGTGAAACTGGTGAAAAACAGAGATGCCTTCGAAGTCTCTTGAACGAATCTCCTAATCGATACGCATCTAATGTTTCAGATGCTCAGCCTCTAGGTCAGCTGAAATTCTAAGATAGACTGTCACACCAGTCTCCCGTGTGCGTTAGTCCTTATCTTGGTTTACTTGAATTTTGCAGCATTTGCACACGAAGAGGATACAGATTTAGATACCGAATTTGAAGGAACAAACAACAAAGCACCAAAATCAAAGGCTAAAAAAGGAAAGAACAACATAGGTGAAGATGACGAGAACAGCAGAGCGTTGGTCTGTGTTAATGAAGATGACAATGAAGGAGGAGGAAGAAGAAAAGAAGCAAGCAACGGTAGCAGTGGAACAAAAGCTGAAGGCTTCCCACCTAAAATGGTGGCGATGCATCGCGTGCGGTGGAACATGAATAAAGGAAGTGAGAGATGGTTGTGTTATGGTGGAGCAGCAGGGATTGTTCGGTGTCAAGAGATTGCTCCAACCTCAAATTGGAGACCTCAGAGATAACACTATTGTCCCATGTAACAGTAGACAGTTTACCATCTTTAGTGTTTAGTCCAAAATAAATATAGGGTTCTTTTCTAAACTTGTAATAAAGAATGGTCGAAACTGATTTAATTCAAGAACATTTTGATTGTGGTCAAAAAAGGGAACAAACCCTGTAATATGTTATAGAACTGATCAAAACCGGAGCCGGAACTTGAAGTGAGAAGCAAACAGATTCCGGATGATCTTACAAGAAGGCACTTTTAACTTTGTGCCAAGTGCCAAATAACCCTAAATCTTAAAATGGTACAACATTTCCTATTACCTTGTAAAAGCAAACAAAAACTTCCAAACACTAATCTTGGATGAGTATAACAATATTCCAACTTTTGTTCGTTGGATGAGTATGACTCTTGACTTTGGTGTTTCATTAAGAAAAAGCCGAAACAATGCGTAAATGCCCCGGACAAAAAGAAAGGGAACATGAAGTACCCTTTAGTGTTTCAACTGGTAAGATGAAGAATGGTGCAAGTTATCCAACTTGCATTCGACATTGACGGCCATGGAGGTTCTTGAGCCTTGTGAGTTCTTTTCGTCTCTTTCTTGCTTCCGCTGCAGTCAATGATCCTTGGTTTTTCCCCGGTAGAGAAATCAAAACATGATGACCAGGTGGCATCGGCGTAACTCCATTAGTTGTCTCAGAAGTATCTTCATGCTTTAAACTAAAAGCTTGTTGCGTTACAGGAAAACCCTCTCCTCCTTCTGAGAGGACTTCAGTTGCAGATTCGTTGAGATCATATAGAGGTCTGGTCTCGGGTGAACCAGAGTCTTCTTCTTTGATACTACTTGAAAGATGGGCCCACGGAGTTTTTGTGACCTCTAACGGTCTTGCAGAAGAATCATCGATATGGTGCCCGTTCGATAAGGTACCTCTGTGTGTATCTTGAATCCCGAAGGAGACACCGTTGCTGTCAGGAGAAGGGAGAAACCAAGGACAGGGTACGACATAAAAATGAGTCTTTTGCCCATTATCATCTGCAGGATTTTCATGCTCCTGCGGGATCATAGTTTTAGCAGAAACTCCTCCCGAGGTTGCAAATTCGAGTGGTGATACCACTGGATTTGATGACTGAGTAACATGCGGCCAGCAGAAAAGCTGATATGGATTCTGGTTGTAGAAGTAAATCGGAGTCGATGATGTAGACATCTCAACTTTTGATGGCTTGGTTGGTTCTTCAGGTTCTTTCGTATCAGGTTTTACTGACTTTGCTACCTATAAAAACAGATGGCAAAATCAGATATGGCAGTGTGAGCAATAGTGCTCCTGATACTGTCATGGGGTGTTTGATCAATTGTGTAACCTGTTCCTTTAAATGCTTGTTCATCGTCTCCAAAGACTGAAACTCCTTTAAGGCCCAATCCTTTTCCTGCGAGCAGAAATATCATTAGCTATAACAACCGTCTCTTAGGTTCACTATCGGTCAGTGGAAATGTACATCAAATGGTTTACTCACCCTCCTCAGATTCTCATTCTCATATGTCAGATCAGCTGCTTTTTTACTCAACTCCTCGCACATTGCCTACATATATAAGGTAACAAATACTTAAAACAACATTATGCAACTAACTTTCCCGATATGGAACTTGACGATTACAAAGTTCAGAGAAACTTGTGATAGAACTAACCATAGGTAACACCATCAAATTATGCTCAGCCTAAAGTGGACGTTAAGAATACCTGTCTTCGCCGAATTGTCTGCCTCGCAGATTCTCTGTTAGCTAAAATTCTTCGGATTCTACGTTCTTCTCTTTCAGCCTAGAGAGTAGTAGCAGCACGTAAGTTCTCAACATGAGAGTCACAAAAAACAAACACAAGAAAGAAGAGAAAAGTTTATAACTGCTTATAACCATATATGGCATACCTCACTCAAATTCTGCCTTGATCGGCCACAGCCATTGGATCTACTACAGCTTACGGTAGAAGCAAGATTTGGTTTAGGTGTTTCACCATTCATTTCAGTTTTAACCGGAGCTTTAGTTAGTTCTTTAACTACTGGTTGAACTTCATCTTCTTCTTCTTCTTCTTCTTCTTCATCTTCTTCCTCTTTCACTAATCGTTCCTGTTATAGAAATATATATCTTTTAACAACTACTTCCACTTAAAACCAATCATCATGAGATTGTCTTATCAATAGCCTAACTTAGTAAAAGAGCTATTCAAAATCTTAATCATGGGATACAGATTATGCCATAACTAAATTGCATCATGACGTTAATCTACCTAAATCAGTGTGTAATCTAACAATTGCGAAATCGATTTATTTGGATCTAAACACACACTTCTCTTTATACAGAACCAGTAGTACGAATGAGAGATTCCAAATTGAAAACAAAAAAACAAAACAGACGAAGAAAGAGGGGAAGTGAAGAGACGGGGTACCTCAGCGAGATCCGGAGTGGGTAACGTTTCGGAGTCAGGCGGTTTCAACAGCGAGCCAGAAGGAGGAGACTCAGTCTTTGCACGCTTCCTAACTCGTTTCCCTTTACTCCCCCAGCTCGAAGCTGGTTCGAAAACCTGCTCTCGCATTATCGCAAGCTGCGCTAAATCCGCCAATGCTTCCGCCGCTTCCATCTCCGTCATATCCGCCGCCGCAGCCTCTTCCCCAGACGAAGACGACGAGCAACAGCTCGATATATGCTCCAACTCCATTTCAACAAACAAAAAAAATCAAAACCAAAAGATTTTTTTTTGCAGACTCAACAAATAAAAAAAACGTACCAGAAGAACAAAGAAAAAAGAAAAAAAATAAAGAGAGAGAAGAACTGTAACTTCCCACAGGACTAGTTGTGTAGAGTGTGAGAGAGAAAGGGGAAAAGAGAGAGAGGGAGCCCACAGAGGGGTGAGAGAGTGACACGTGTAGTGCCAGCTCATCGTCTACAATTGGTTGCTTAAGTAAAGCCCATGTATCTACGAACGCCACGTCTCGCTTCATTTTACCAAGTCAGCAAACTCGGCACGTGCGGAGTATAAGGTGTGCGTGCGAAGCCGAGATTTGGGACCGCCAAACCTCAGAACTGGGAAGCGGAAGGGGCTCAGAGTTTAAGATTGCTAGGTCGGTTCGACCACCTTCAGATTTTGACAAGTGTGATGTTTTTATTGGAGATTTACGTGGCTGCATCTGAGCCATGAGATTCAGTGGTGCTTATAATTACCGGCTGAGCTTTCTGATGCATCCACCAACACACAATCATTTTCTTTTGTTGTTTGTTACAGACCTCTTCCTTTTTTAGAAAACATATATATGGGCTAGGCCGATTGTTTTTAACAATTGGCCCATCGCAATCATGAATTAGTTTGTTAGTCCATTAGTTGTTTACTTGCTTATGGTCGATATAAATCGCTGAAATGCAAGCCACTTTTGTGCTTATTAAAGAATGAACATCAAGTAGGAAGACCTTTACACAATTAGTAATACATGTTCTAGCTGACTTGTTTGTTGTTGTCTATCTTTAGGGTGTCAACCAGGGCAATCAAAACCAACACAACAATCAAGAGGGTGTCAACCAGGGTAATCAAAACCAACCGCCTAATGAAATAAACCAAAGTATAAATGAAAATTAATCATAAACTAGTTTTAAAGTTATTTTATTAAATTAATAATAAAATAAAAATATGTAGTACTAGTGCCTTAATGTTTAATAGTTTTTGGATTTTGATTCTTTGAAAATCTATTTTGATTCTTTGAATATTTAATAGTTTTTAGATTCCCTTAAATTTAAGGAAACTAGTTTTTGACTGTTTTTTTGCAATTTTAAAGAGAAATTATTTTTGTGAAAAATATATTCTTTTAACGTGAATATGTTTTTTTTTTTACTTTTATAGTTTTTATTTATTAATTTTAAAATGAATAGATAATCTAAAAACCAAAAAATCAGAAACCAAAATTCAAAATCTAAAATCTAAAAACCATCTAAAAACTAATAATCATTCATAACCTAAATATATGTATAATTTTATTTATGTTAAAAGAAAAACATCAAAAAAAATATAAAAAAATATAGAATTGTCTTTAAAATTATGGTAAACACATAAAAACATAATTTTAAAATAAAATTTTATGATTTCATACAAATTTTGTACATTAGTTATTGTAAAACATCACAAACTCTTAATTTAAATATCTAAATAACAAAAAAAATGATTTATATTTAGTTCTAAAAATAATTGGTGTACAGAAAATTAAGTTGAAAGTAATCGGATTAAATAGGTTATAATCAAATTAGACAAATATAATTAATTAATCGATGCTAGACGGAGATTAGTCATTAATCAAGACGGAGAGAATAATTCTACTGATTTTACAAGGTGTAATCAGAGTTAGGCGGAGATTTTTAAATCAAGAATTCAAATTTCTAAAAGATGGATATGGTCAATCACCGTTTTGTATAGGCCGAATTTTAAAACAATGATATATATAGGCTGCAAATGGTTGCTCAAAATTGGAAAAATGAGTTGAATAAAATTGGGTTGAATAATATTCAACTCATTTATCTCTAAAATAGTGGTTGAACAAGTTGAATATTTTTGCTGTAGGATTAGTTAATTTTTTCAATTTTTTAAGTTGAACGGACTGAATAAGTTTTTCCAACCTCTTCAACTTTTTTAATACAAATGGTGAAAATTATTCGTTCAACCTATTCAATCTTTTCAACCGTGCAACTATTTGCACCCATAGAGAGTCTAATAGACCTTTGTTGAATATAGATATAGGCCAAGCAACGTAAACGTATGTTAATGGATCCATCTTTATGAAATAACATTGATGCATGATCATAGGTATTGCTTGAGAAAATGATTTATATACGTTCGGTTTGATTAGAGGGATAATAATCGAGCTCATGCATTTTGTTTGAAGATAGAGGGTTACATATATGCATATCGAAGATGAAATAAATAAAACTAGTTACACAAGTCGATTCTTTTTCTTTCTTTTTTCAATGGTCCGATCTTTAGCTCGTTTTGGTATATAAAGCACACCGCAAATTAAGATAAAACTTTGCTTATTCCTCCTTTTAGGAGTGGATTCCCCATTCCCTAGAGAAAAAATATATATAGCAAGAAGTGATTATGAAAACTATTAGACATCATTAATGGAACAAAATCAAATAGAATCGTAGACATACTTGGCTTTATCACTGAACCATCCGTAAACAGATTTGATGGTCGAGGATACGGAGTCAACGGCCTGTGGACCGCCGTGTTCATTGAATGCATTGTTGACACCCGTCACGGCAGAGTCTACTCTCTGTCCAACCGTCGGTTGTTCCTCGGCCAAGATTTTCACCGAGTTTATCGAGACGAGTAGCATCACCGACAACACCACAGCCACAGCCATCGATATTCTCGCCATCTTGTCTCCGACAAACTATTTTTCTTCTTCTTTTTGTTTGTTTTATTAAAACTAATGGGTAATAAAATGGTTTAAGCTGTAAAGAAAATTTACTTTTACGTGTTTATCGTGTTTTCTTTGGTCTAGTTTGAAAGTTCTATATTTATATGCGAAGGATATTGAAAATGTAACTTAATATGGTTCTATTTACCAGTGTAACGATCCACCGTTAGTGCCGGTTACGCTGAAAATAGTTTGACGTGAGATGGATTTAGTTTTCATGCGAGTTCCAAATTAAGCATCATCAGTTTTGTGGTTAATTCCGTATTCATTTTATTGGGTACATCAGTCCATGTATCATCTCCTATATAATACAACACTGTTTTGTAGACTATATAATTTTAATGAGTTGGTTACAAATAGGTTATACATTAAGTTTTATATTATTTATATAATTTAGATTTATTGTTTCAAAAAATCTTAAAGAAAATATTCTAAACAATAATTTGATATTATCTAACTTACCATATTAATTTTTTTATTAAATTATTCATCAAATAAAATCATTTGATATCTAACTTAACATATTAATTTGTTAATTATTATTATACTTCACCTCTCATTTTTATATATGAATCTATTTTGTGAAACAAATAAATTATCATATTATTTATTATAATCAAAAAATAGTTTTATTTTCGGATATACCATAAGTTGAATTTTTAAAAACAAATACAAATGATTCAATCTATAAATATTCAAGTTTTATTAAGAATTATTTTATGAAACAAATAAATTATCATATTATTTATTATAATCAAAATTAGTTTTATTTCCGGATATACCATAAGTTGAATTTTTAAAAACAAATATAAATGATTCAATCTATAAAATATTCAAGTTTTATTAATATTATTCTTTAAAAATAATATCTATTGAACTACAAATTTTACTGAGTAACGAATCAAAATTTGAATATTTAAATTAAGTTTCATACTTTATTTATTTACATGTGATATTTTTGCTTTAGTGTATCATCATACGCTACGTGTTAATTAACTCATATCGATTTGATAATTATTACAGGAGTTACAGGACTGGAAAATTAGAGTTCGAATTTTTCCACTACGAATTCAACCATGGTTGGTCACTTTAGATGCTTCAAATAGCATAACACATATATAGTTCTTCACAGGTTTCAGAAACTAAGATTACGTAAATGGGAACCATCTAGATTACTAGGTGGAAGTGAAACTGTACATATTGCCTCTTCAATTCATGTAAGCTACTCTTATATTGATAAGTAAAACCATCAACAACAAAAGCAAATTTCGCAACAAGGATTTAATAATCGAATTATATATAAATAGGATAAACCACAATAGCTACATGATATATGTAAATTAAATAAATAAGAAGCACAATGGAAAGGGAACAACGATACACTCATCAGTAAGCAAATAAGAAACATATTCCTTCGAATCTTTACATAGCAATCTTCACATCAACGTAACAGACTTTTTTCACTGGATTCTCATATTCTTCATTAACCTGTCCCAAAAAAAACAGATGAAGTTATTAACTAAGTCTTTCCGATTTCCAGTTTTGCTGTTGCTGATCTAAGATAACACTTTTGTTCATCACCGACCAGTGAAAAGTTAGAATCCCTTTTGCATATCTCTATATACGGTTATATCTATAATCATATACGAATAAAATTAAATTAGATATATACACTATATATAACATCTTATTCATACATATATAAGATTCAAAGTTTAGGACAATGAGCATGTGATGATGCACAAACAGGATTAGATTTCATGTGACTCCTTTCCTTTAAATGAGAATGCCGGAAATAGAAGGGATGGTGCGTGTGGTTGCATGTTTCTTATTATTATACATATATACATTATTATTTTTATTATATAGTATAGTCTAACAACATACATCACTAATATTAACGTATATACTACTACCAAAAGAACTAATTCATATTAGTCCAACTCTTCTCAGATATTGAAACGATTTTCACTACGGGTGTTTTCTATTAAATCACAAAAAAAACTAATGAAAAAATCTAAAAATTTGGTCCTAGCCATTGCTAGTACGACCACAGATTCTAGAAGATTTGGTAGGACAAAAAAGTTTTTTTTACCTCAAATCAAAATCATTGATGCCTCTTGATTTACTTCCAACATCGACGGTTTTGTATTTAGGCAAAGGTACTAAGTCTTGTTCGATGTTCATGAGATCTTCAACGAGGATGTCGTAGTGACGTTTGACTTCCTCTGCAGATTTACTTCCAACAGCTTTAGCGACGTTTTGCCAACGGTCGGGAGTGTCTTTATCGTAAACGGCTAAAGCCCTCTCGAACATCTTGTTTTGCTTTGACGTCCAAGATGAACTCGAGCTCATAGAACTTGAGGCCATTTCCTTTTGGAAAAAAAAAATGAGAATATAAACGGTAGAAGAGAAAGAAAAGGGATCGATGCGAAGTTACGAATGCCAAAATAGGCTCCTTATATGGAGGAAAAGAGAGTTGAGAGATTCCGCAAGTTGTAGTATTTATCCATTTTTTTAGGTTATATATACCAAAATAAAGAATTATAATGTTTTTATGGGTCTACATTTTTTTGGGTCCATATGGTTTTTGAGAGAATAGTGTCGAGAAGTCAACCATTAATTAACGTGCATATGTGTTCTATGAACTTTAATACTATTAGTAACCCTTTCTACAATAATTTGTTCTGTAATTGGTTTAAATGGTATATACATTGTATAGTAGAAACTGAATAATCGTTAGCGAAACAACTGAATTTCATGACATTTTCGTATAATAGCTGTAAAACATTATTCACGTTTTGTTGTTATATTTTTGAAATTATACTTTAAGATTTAACACGCTAGTTGTATATAACATAATTAAATTACGTAAAAATACATTGTGATTCATTTTTTTTTTTACTTTGTTATGATAATTGGAATATCCTGAACGAAAATCCAGACCTTTTAGTAATTATAGTGTGTGACATATAAAGGAATCGTCTTTTTTTATATATAAAAAAAAATTTATAAACATAATCAATCACATAAGGAACCACTAAAATCTTAAAAGAAAAAGTTAAACACTAGAATACAGAGAAAAAAAAGAGTGGACAAACAAGATCCCGTATTTTATACTCCAATGAATCAGATTCACCTTAGCTTATAATGTATGTAACTCGAACAAATGTGCTGATACGGTGAATGATAGTAATAGTTTATTCACGTATAAGAAATGGTTATTCTACCATATGGTTGTACAGAATCATCGTTTGATGTGAAAAGACAAACATAATCGTTTGATGTAATTAACTTTTGAAGATTGAATAACGGATTCGATATGTCATCTCCAGTACGAAACTTCATTTTGCTATAATCGATTATGTATACACAATAGTTAATAATATATATATATATATATATATATATACTTTGAAAGGAGAAATATGGATATCGATACTCTTGGGCACTTTTGTTTTGATTCTAACAACTTATCTCGTGTGATGGAGGAAAGCAAATTTGGACGACAACCATTTTGATAAGAGCCACTTAAAATTTGCTGAAAAAAGAATAATACCATAAGAGATATTATCGTCTTCTTTTGGGATAAAATTCCCATATCCCTATCTCTGCATTGATTCTTACTCATACTTGTATCTTTTTTATATCCTTTTCTGTTTTATGAAAATGAATTTTTCGTTATAGCTGTAAGTTTATAACAAGTTATATGTTTCATTATTTATATTTATTTAACAAAAGTTAGATATATTAAAATTGAATTTTAAAAAATATATAAGAATTTGGAGATTAATTATATTGCGTAGTCTCATAGCTTAATACGTATACCACCTTTTAGAGACCGTGCGGCCATGGGACAGCAAACATACGTTTACCACATATCAGCTATACAAGTTTTAAGATATGTCAATATCTCACATAATGTTTTCCAGTCTAAATTACAAGATCATATGCTACTCTATGTCTCACAAAAAAAAAAAAAAAAAGGAAGTTTGATGGTAGCTAAGCTAGCTCCACGTCATCTACGATGAGTGTTGTATGATCCATTGTGAATGATCCCACACCATACTTCTACTCAGTATAAATCTTTGTTAGCTATGAGATCTAGTTTCGGTCACTAATGTATAAAATTTTGTGATGACTAAATTTTACGTCAAAAACTTATCCTGACGGAGTTAAACCTTTAAGTAATCATAATAATTTGTCAATCAAAGATTTCTCACTAAATCAAAATTAAGAATTACCCCGATTAGGAAAAGGAAAAGCTCTCTCTCGTCGCAATGTTGGTGGGATTCCTCAGGTTCTGAGTTTTCTATTTCGGTTTCAGTTAGGGTTAATGACGGAGAATCTCGACTTGAGATTCTGGTTGGTTCCCTATGGTTTCAAGGTTAACGATTTTTCCGATTTCGGTTTAATGGTGGTGGATCTGAGTTTTCCCTTGTTAGGGATTTCGGATTTTCATTGGGATTTCTTTTGTGATTCGTTGGGAGGGAGATTGGGGACTGGAGACTTTGCAAGAGGATCTCTGGATTGGGTTTTCTCCGGCGTTGATTGCGGACTGGCTCTGTTGGATTTGCTCCGATTGGAATGGAGGACTTCAGCTATGATTACGGGGCTTTGGGTTATGGTTATGGGGGATCTGCAGGATTTCACAATTCCCTTATTTGGCTTCGATTGGGGCTCGATTTCCGCGGGATAACCCCTTCGCTTCCTTTGGTGGTTGTGGCATTTAGTGACACTAGGGTTGGGATCTTCGGATCTGGATATAAAAGGGAGCCCAGGTTCGTGGTTGGTTTTCATCTTTATTTGTGTATCCTTGTTATTTCTTTCACTTTCTCTCGGTTTTTAGTTGAGTGTTTTCGGGGTTCTTGGCTTTTCTGCCTATTTTGCTTTTATCCTTTGGTTATCACGAAAGTTATGTCTCAGAGGGGTTTGTTGCTTCCTCAGGTGTCTTCTGAGAATTTGTCAGGGGCTGGTGGTAAGCTCAAGATTAAGGTCCCACGGTTTGATAACTCTGCGTTAATTGAAGGTTATGCTAAGACCCTCATTGGTCGCTGCATGAACCCTACGATGCAGGACATGAAGGCATTGTTGTTCATGCTGCCAAAAATTTGGAAGATCAAGGAGAGGGTGGTGGGTGCTGATTTGGGCTTATGACGTTTTCAGTTTGATTTTGATCAAGAAGAGGATATCCAGGAGGTCTTGAAAATGGAGCCTTACCATTTTGATGGATGCTTTCTCTGGTTAGGTGGGAGCCAGTGGGGGATCCAAGGTACCCTTGCATCATTAAGTTCTGGGTTCGAGTCATGGGAGTCCCGCTACATTTTTGGGCTGATGAGACTTTTCGTAGCATCGGTTCTGACTTGGGGAAGGTTGAGGAGGTTGATCTTGATAATGGTTGGGTTCAGGTTTTGTTTGATGGTTTTAAACCTTTAGTGTTTGAAGCATCGGTGGAGTTTCACAGTGGGGAGGAAACATCTGTGTCTTTGCGGTATGAGCGGCTGTATGGGTATTGTAGGAGGTGCTCTAGCTTGTGCCATGACGTCTCACGCTGTCCTTTGTTTGGCAATAATAGAAAACAACCAATGGGTGGTGGGTCGGATCCTCGACCTGAGGATAAGCTTCAGAGCTATAAGGGAGCAGCGGCTAATGGTGTAAATCCTGGAGATGGCTCCGGTTTGCGTGGGGACAGGTCAGG
>NC_025698.1:9420510-9433163 GCF_000633955.1 Camelina sativa
TGGTGGTAAGCTCAAGATTAAGGTCCCACGGTTTGATAACTCTGCGTTAATTGAAGGTTATGCTAAGACCCTCATTGGTCGCTGCATGAACCCTACGATGCAGGACATGAAGGCATTGTTGTTCATGCTGCCAAAAATTTGGAAGATCAAGGAGAGGGTGGTGGGTGCTGATTTGGGCTTATGACGTTTTCAGTTTGATTTTGATCAAGAAGAGGATATCCAGGAGGTCTTGAAAATGGAGCCTTACCATTTTGTTGGATGCTTTCTCTGGTTAGGTGGGAGCCAGTGGGGGATCCAAGGTACCCTTGCATCATTAAGTTCTGGGTTCGAGTCATGGGAGTCCCGCTACATTTTTGGGCTGATGAGACTTTTCGTAGCATCGGTTCTGACTTGGGGAAGGTTGAGGAGGTTGATCTTGATAATGGTTGGGTTCAGGTTTTGTTTGATGGTTTTAAACCTTTAGTGTTTGAAGCATCGGTGGAGTTTCACAGTGGGGAGGAAACATCTGTGTCTTTGCGGTATGAGCGGCTGTATGGGTATTGTAGGAGGTGCTCTAGCTTGTGCCATGACGTCTCACGCTGTCCTTTGTTTGGCAATAATAGAAAACAACCAATGGGTGGTGGGTCGGATCCTCGACCTGAGGATAAGCTTCAGAGCTATAAGGGAGCAGCGGCTAATGGTGTAAATCCTGGAGATGGCTCCGGTTTGCGTGGGGACAGGTCAGGGGTTCCTCATCAGGGCTCTGGTGCAGGAAATGGACGCGGTGCAGGTGGCTCTCAGGCCGTCAACCATCGACACAAACAGGGTTTTGGGTATAAGTCAAAAAAGGGACGTAGGGATTCCCACCCTAAGGAGCAGTTAGTACAGCAGGTCTCCTCTCCGGCAGATGTTGGTACTAGTCTCCAGGTTGCGGGATCGGGAGTTGGTCCCAATAAGGAACATGGTGGGGAAGTGGGAATTCACCTCTCTGACACGGAACAAACAATGCTTGATGCTTTTTTGGGTTCTACTACGGAGGAGAGTGTGGCTCCGGTTGCTCAGCCTAAGGTTCCGGTTGCTCCGCCTCTGGTTGCAGAGTCTAGTTCCTTGCCAAGTGAGGCCAAACGGGTGTGTAAGAACCTGTTTCCCGGATCTGAAGCCCCGAATGTAACAGCTCCTGGTTCCATGGAGTTGGTCCAGCAGGAGGTTCTTTTCTCAGATGCACTGAGTGAGTTGTTAGACCAGGATTATCCTCTTCCTGATAATCGAACCTTAGGGTTTATGGCCCCTATTTTGGAGGAGCCAGGGATCGATTCAGAGATGTCCTCTGAGGTGGATTCTTTCTTAGCAGAGGAGGAGGTGACTTTTGTGAACAAGGAGAGTTCTGACGGCGATTCTCCTGGTCAAGACTTCCAAGGGGAGGCAGGTGCTGTTGTTGCAGAGGGTGACACATAGGTTATTGCGCAGGGTTTAGCAGCCTAGGTTAAGGTTCCGCCACCTCGGTCTAAACTGGTTAAGAGTAATGGGGTTCTACCAGGGACTAGCACAAAGAAGCGGAACTTGTACACCTTATCTTCGCTGCGGAAGAAGGTTGGTAACAATGGAATGGGTCTGCAGGGGAAAGCAGGTCCTAACCAAGGAGGGAAACCTCCAAGTAACTCGGCTAGTTGATGTTAGTTGTCTGTACGAGCTGGCAAGGGGGTGTGGTCTCGTTTCAACCCACTCGATTCTGGTTTTTAGTTTGCAAACAGGCTTTGTTCTGGCCTCCTTTGGTTTTTCTGTTTATTTTTCATTCTCATGTCTGGAATAAATTTACAGTGGGTGCTCCGTTGTTTCGTTTTTGTTTGTTGATGTTGATCCCCTTATTTGGGTGCTTTTGTATTGGTTCAACTAGTTGTGGTTGTACCATAATTATCAGGAAATTAATAAAACCTTGCTGGCTTTTTTCTTATCTTTCTGCTGTTTATCACTCTTGCCACTGGTTTTTAGATCGTTTTCGAGCCTATCCTCGTTTTACTTTGGATGATATGTGCGGCTTAGGTTCTGATCTATCACGAGACTATGCGTCCGTTTGGTGGTTCTCACTGATTTTCTGCAATTGGAAATATTTGTTTCACGTCTCATGGATACTTCTGGGCTCGAGGTATGCTGGGCTTGGCCTTCTATTTAGGCCTAGTTGGATTTTGTTGGTATTGGACCCGGTGAGTATATTCGGGTTTTTTGGGTTTCTGGACTGTTTTGAAGTTGTTTTAGGGCTCCTTACTCTGTTTATCTCCTCGAGGACTGGGCGGGTAGACTTGTGTGGTTTTTTACCACAACATTTGGAATTTAATTATGAATATTATTAGTTGGAACTGTCAAGGCCTGGATAATAAGGCGATCATTGGTAATTTTCAGAATTTATGGCATAAACATCGGCCTGATTTTTATTTTTAATGGAAACAAAACAACCTCGTATTGTTTTGGAAAAATATGTAGGGCATTTTGGGTACAAAAATTTAACCACAATTGACCCTATTGGTTGTAGTGGCGGTTTGGCACTTTTTTATAATCAAGAGGATTTTAACGTCTCTATTTTATTCGAGTCTAATCGGTTAATTGATGTTGAAGCGGTTTATAAAGGACGGGTCATCTATTTAACGTTTGTTTATGGTGATCATTTTCCCAAGAATCGTGACATGGTGTGGGAGCGGCTATTGCGGATTGGTGTGTCTCGGTCATCACCTTGGTTCGCTACAGGTGATTTCAATGAGTTAACTGGTAACCATGAAAAAAGAGGAGGCAAGCTTCGTCATGCCTCTTCGTTTCTTCCCTTTAATGGGATGATTCAAGATTGTGGCTTTCTGGATTTTCCCTATCTTGATGATTGTTTGTCTTGGCGGGGTTGGCGGGATAAAAAACATATTCGTTGTCAGTTGGATAGGGGTCTCGATAATGAGGATTGGCATGAGTTATTTCCTGATACGGTTATTGAATATTTACCTATGATTACCTCTGATCACAAGCCTATTGTGATTAATATAGGGGCAAAAAGGCCGCGGGGGCAGCGACGCTTTATGTTTGACCGTCGGTGGGTTGGGAAGGAAGGTTTGATAGAGGCAATCTCGGCGGGTTGGGATGGGGGACACACTCAGAGTTCACACACTTTTTTAGACAAAATTGTAAATTGTCGACGGGCTATTTTTCGGTGGCGTAAGACGCAAGTTCCTTTTGGTCGGGATACAATTGAGGCTTTAAAGAGCCAGCTGGTCGTGGCTCAGGCTGATAACGCGACTCCACTTTCGGTAATCTCCGATTTAAATGCCCGATTGCGGGAATCTTATAGGGATGAAGAGGTATATTGGTATTTGAAGAGCCGTAATAGATGGATGAAAGTGGGGGATCAGAACTCTAAGTATTTTCATGCCCAGACAAAGCAGCGACCAGCTCGCAATAAGATTACAGGTCTTTTTGATAAGAACGAGGTTTGGTCTACGGAGGATGTTGATATTTGCAATACTGCAGTGTCATACTTTGCAGATCTGTTTACAACGTTGCAACTGACAAATTTTGATGAGATCTTATGTGAGGTACGCACAGTCATTACAGATGAGGTCAATGCCCAGTTAACGGCCTCGGTTACAGAGGCAGAGGTTCGTGCGGCTTTATTTATGATGCATCCGAATAAGGCTCCTGGCCCGGACGGGATGACCGCTTTGTTTTACCAAAAGGCGTGGCAGGTTGTTAAAGGGGACCTTGTCTCGCTGGTTAATGGTTTCTCGAGGAGGGAGTGTTTAATAGAGGTTTAAATGCCACGCACATTTGTCTCATTCCAAAGGTGGCAAAGCCAACCCGGATGACAGAGTTGCGCCCAATTAGTTTGTGTAATGTGGGGTATAAAATAATTTCAAAGATCATGTGTCAACGGCTTAAGACAATTTTACCAAGGCTTATTTCGGAAACTCAATCGGCTTTTGTTTCTGGCCGCCTAATTTCAGATAACATTATGATTGCTCAGGAAATGTTTCACAGTTTACGGACTAATCCGTCATGTAAAGGAAAGTTTATGGCAATAAAAACAGATATGAGTAAGGCATATGACCGGGTGGAGTGGGGGTTTATTGAAAAGTTACTCCACAAAATGGGTTTTGATGAAAGATGGATTGGATGGATTATGTTTTGTGTTAGCTCGGTTGAGTATAAAGTTCTTCTGAATGGTCAACCTAATGGTTTGATTATTCCAGAAAAGGGTTTACGACAGGGGGACCCTCTATCTCCTTATCTGTTTATCTTATGCACGGAAGCTTTAATTGCCAATATTCGGAAAGCGGAGGAGAATAAATTAATTACAGGGATTAAGGTGGCTAATCAATGCCCGCCAATCACACATCTATTATTTGCGGTGATAGTTTATTCTTTTGTAAGGTTGATAAAGTACAATGTGAGGTCATTTTGGGTATTTTACGGAAATAAGAGGCTGCCTCAGGTCAACAAATCAATTTTGCGAAATCTTCTATTCAGTTTGGTCATATTGTTGCTGAAGATACAAAAACGGAGATCCAGGGGATTCTTGGCATAACAAATCTGGGAGGCATGGGCTCGTACCTAGGGTTGCCGGAGAGTTTAGGTGGGTCTAAAACAAAGGTCTTTTCGTTTGTCCGGGAAAGACTGCAGGGACGTACGACTGGTTGGTCGGCGAAACTGCTTTCTAAAGGGGGAAAGGAGGTGATGATTAAGTCTATCGCAACTGCGGTCCCGACGTTTGTGATGTCTTGCTTTCGGCTACCAAAAACAATTACATCCAAACTCACCAGTGCTGTGGCGAATTTTTGGTGGAGTATGGATGGTAGGACAGGTGGTATGCATTGGTTAGCTTGGGAGAAACTATGTTGTAGCAAACAACGGAGCGGCTTAGGTTTTCGGAATGTTGATGATTTTAATTCGGCTTTGTTGGCAAAACAATCATGGAGGCTAATTGATTTTCCCGATTCTTTGTTCGCCAGGGTTTTTAAAGGTAGGTATTATAGGAATTTGAATCCCATGGAACCGATTCTTTCTTACTCTCCCTCTTACGGGTGGAGGAGTATAGTTTCAGCTCGCTCTCTGGTACATAAAGGACTTATTAAAAGGGTTGGCTCTGGAGAGTCCATTTCTGTATGGACCGACCCCTGGATACCAGCTCAATCCCCGAGACCAGCTCTCAGTAAGGGCCCATTTAAGGATCCTTCTCTTAAAATTTCTCACTTAATTGATTGGCATAAAAATTCGTGGTGGATGGATGTGCTTACGGAGCACTTTGATCTTGTTGATGTTGCGTTGATAGGCGCTTTACCTTTAGGTAGTTGTCCAAAGGAGGATTCTCTTGGTTGGCATTTTACGAAGAATGGGCGGTATACGGTTAAGTCTGGTTATCATGCGGCACGTATGACGATCTCTGGGCCTTTTAAGGCGCTTGGTGACGGGCCAAAGATTACCTCTCTCCTAGCTAGTGTTTGGAAGGTTCGTTGCGCACCAAAACTCCAACACTTTATGTGGCAAGTGCTGTCTGGGTGTATTCCGGTTACAAGAAACTTGCGGCGGCGTGGTATTGCGTGTGATTTGGGTTGTTCACGTTGTGGTGTCGAGGAGGAAACAGTTAATCATGCTATGTTCCTTTGTCCACCAGCGCGTCAGGTATGGGCTTTATCTCAGGTACCGGTAGGACCATATTGTTTTCCGGTGGAGTCTGTTTATGCTAATATGGATCATTTCTTGGACCCCAAAAGCCCGGGATCCCATGTGTCAGCCTTCCCGTAGATTTTGTGGTATTTATGGAAAGCGCGTAATGCAAAGGTTTTTGAAAACGCCACTGAGCGTCCAGAGGTGGTTATTCGGGTAGCTGAAGGTGAGGCATTGTCCTGGCAGCAGGCTCAGGAGGAGGGTGAAAATGCGGATTCAACTGCCCAGCCAACGGTTGCCGACTCTCGGTTACGGGGGCCAGTCAATTCCCTACCCATGTTCTTTTTAGGCTATCGCTACTTCGTTGATGGCTCTTGGAAGTTCGACGATCCATTTGCAAGAGTCGGATGGTTTTGTACCCAATCTCAGGATCCAACGCCAAGTATGGGAGCTACTAACTTTCGACGGAGTCTTTCCCCCTTTACATGCTGAAGTCGAAGCTTTCATTTGGGCAATGCGTTGCATGATCGGACATGATTACCGTAATGTGGCGTTTTACTCAGACTGCGCTGATTTGGTGAAGATGGTGTCTTTGCCACACGACTGGTCGGCGTTCTCGACATATCTCGCCGATATCAAGATGGATAGGGAGGAGTTCTCTTCTTTTTCCTTATTTTTAATTCCTAGAAATGCAAATGTAAAAGTGAATCTCTTGGCATGCTATGCGCGCATATCTCCGCATAATGTTTTGTATATAAATAATGTCCATTCTTATTGGCTCGTCTGAACTAATTTTTTGTTGACAAAAAAAAAAAAAAAAATTTACCCCGATTAGAAATAAGCCTATAGGGTCGAAACATAGAATTTAGATGTACGGGGTAATATAGAGTATTATTCATAAAATTGAGGGTTCTTTTTGCTAAATACGAATTACCGAAGGGAGAAACGGCAAAGGCAACCCTAATTCGAGTACCACCACCATTTCTGTGATCTTTGACCTCTTCACTCAATTTCTCAGCTACTGTTAGGGTTTTGCCGAGATTTATCGATCTACCTTCATCTCTGTGTTAAACCTTGGGAGAAAAAGATGAAATCTTTCCTTGTCTCTCGACAAGCGATCCATCGCATTTCACTATTATCTTCAAAAACCCCAACTTTATGCAGAAACTTCTCCGCCATTACATCGTCAATTTCTCACTCTGATCGTCACCTGAGAAGCTACGAAGACCAAACCCCACTCAAAAATGCCGAAATCCCTAGACCCATTTCAGATTTCAATCGATATTTCCACTTTACTCGCGAGTCCCGACTCAGTGAGTCTAGTGCAGCCATTGACGACTCAAACGACCAGGAGGTAGATGAAGACGAAGACGAAGATGGGACGACGAACGAGTTCCTCTCTCGATTCGTTTGGATAATGCGTGGGAAAGTCTCTGAAGCATACCCAGATTGCGACAAAAAGATGGTCGATGGTATGCTTCTGCTTATCGTTGAGAAAGTTGTGGAAGAGATCGAAAGAGGTGGGTTCAATAAAGTTGGATCAGCTCCACCTTCGCCGTCATCTGAGTTCAGTGATGATCTGTGGGCTACTATCTGGGAAGTTAGTAACACAGTGTTGAAAGATATGGAGAAAGAGAGGAAGAAGGAGAAGATGAAGCAATACGTTCAGTCTCCTGAAGTTATGGAGATGTGTAGGTTTGCTGGAGAGATTGGTATTCGTGGGGATTTGCTTAGAGAGCTTAGATTCAAATGGGCAAGAGAGAAGATGGAAGACGCTGAGTTTTATGAGAGTTTGGAACAGCAACGTGATTTGGATAATTCCGTTAGGGAATCTGAAACAGTGGATGGGGTAGAAGAAGAAGAAGAAGAAGGGTCTTTTGCCTCTGATGAAGTTGAGCCTCGGAGTATCTCTCTTCCTAAACGTAAGGGGAAGTTCAAGTACAAGATTTATGGGCTTGAGTTATCGGATCCGAAATGGGGTGAAGTTGCTGATAAAATCCATGAAGCTGAGGAAGAGGCTGATTGGAAAGAGCCTAAACCTGTAACTGGCAAGTGTAAATTGGTTATGGAGAAGCTCGAGTCTTTGCAGGAGGGAGATGATCCTTCAGGATTGCTTTCTGAATGGGTTGAGTTATTGGAGCCTAACCGTGTGGATTGGATTGCTTTACTTAATCAGTTGCGTGAAGGAAACACCAACGCATACTTGAAGGTTAGACTTTTTAGTTTTGTATTCTTGAAATGACCTGAAATTTTGATGCATAAGTGTTTCGGGAAATGGCTTACTCCGCTAGTGTTGGTTCTTGACTGATATCAAAGTAATCACTTTATTTTTTTTCCCCAATGCCTTGAGTTGAAGTCCTGTGGTTTCATTTCTTTGTTGCTAATTGGATTGCTTCTTATCGTATTGTTATTTTCATGATCATTTTCTAGCGTGTTAGTCCTGTGGTTTGATTTCTTTTAGTTCTTTTAATAGGATTCTAGTTCTCGTTTAATATGGTAGTCTAGGTTGTCTTATTTATCTAGATGGTGGTACTTATATGTAGTATTACCTTCGGAAGATGAGCAATCAAGGAGGCGTGATGATGTTGAGTTTTAATCAATTGGTGCTGGTTTTGGTGTTTCAACAGGTGGCAGAACTTGTCCTGGATGAGAAATCGTTCAAGGCAAGTATCTCGGACTACTCAAAACTCATCCACATCCATGCTAAAGAGAACCACAATGAAGATGTTGAGAGAATTCTTAAGAAAATGTCTCAAAATGGGATCTTTCCTGACATTTTAACCGCCACTGCATTGGTTCATATGTACAGTAAATCAGGAAACCTTGAGCGTGCAACTGAGGCATTTGAAAACTTGAAGAGCTATGGGTTACGGCCAGACGAGAAGATTTACACATCCATGATCATGGGCTATGTAAACGCTGGCAAGCCTAAACTAGGTGATAGGTTGATGAAAGACATGGTAGCAAAGGAAATGAAACCTTCAGAAGAAGTTTACATGGCTCTGCTTCGAGCTTTTGCAGAAATGGGAGACGCCAATGGAGCTGCAACGATTTCTTCTTCAATGCATGCAGATCTAGATTCACTCCCTTTGGAAGCATGGAGTTTACTTGTGGAAGCATATGGGAAAGCAGGACAGGCAGACAAAGCGAAAAACAAGTTTGATGAAATGAGAAGGCATGGGCACAAACCCGATGATAAGTGCATTGCAAATGTGGTCCAAGCATACAAGGGAGAGAACTCATTGGATAAGGCACTGAGACTTTTGTTGCAGCTTGAGAAAGATGGGATTGAAATCGGGGTGATCACATACACTGTTCTTGTTGATTGGATGGCTAATCTCGGGCTTATCGAGGAAGCTGAGCAGCTTTTGGTAAAGATCTCTCATCTAGGAGAAGCTCCACCGTTTGAGCTCCAGGTGAGCTTGTGCTATATGTACGCTACGGTCAGGAATGAGAAGAAGACTCTTCAAGCTCTTGGGGTTTTGGAAGCTAAGAAAGATCAGATGGGGCCTAACGAATTTGAAAAGGTTATAACTGCGTTGAAAAAAGGTGGGTTTGAGAAAGATGCAAGAAGAATGTATAAGCATATGGAAGCTCGAAAGTTTTTGCCTTCCGAGTCATTGAAGATGGATATGCTTGGAACACCTCGAGCTTTTGGGTCTGGATACGGTAGAATGAGACGATAAAATGTCTCTTTTAAAGTGGAGTGATCTTTTTGGAAACTTATTCATCATTCTGAGTTCAATGTTGTGAGTTCGTGTTTCATTCAGTGATTATTAAACTGTAGCTGTGTTCTGTAATAATCTTGTTCCTTAGAATTTTGGAAATCGTTACTAACTGCTTTTTAGCTGTGAGATTTTTCCTATTTCCATTTCCAACAAGTGCTCCAAGAAGAGGAGCTTCTTTCTAAAATCTACTTTCTTTTTTGATTTCTCTAATTTTCAGGGTTGCCATAGTTTTTATCGGTGTTATATGCCTGATAAAATCTGAGGTAACAATACTGTGGTTTAGGCAATGTTGTACCGGTTTACATTGTAACCGGTTTAGGCGATTTTGTCAACTGACGAAAATTGTAGTGGTTTGGCTTGTCGGCGAGCATAGTGGTTTTGAACTCGCATCCAATTACGCAAAACCAAACAAAGCGGACACTTGAGTAATGAATTTGATTGCTTTTATTAGCTAGATTTTTTACTTCAAAGTGGATATATATAACTTCAAGATATTTAAGGAGATAATGTAAATTATGTGTGAATTGTGATGTGTCTGCCACGCATCGCACACGTGTCAGCTATGTCCGACTAATATAGTAGTTGATGTAAAAAAGAGATTAATATCTCGATCCCAAAAGACAAAAGTATGAAACTTCGGCACCATCTTTTGTTATGCTTTATTTTTGCATCTTTCTATAATTGTTTATTTTTAAGAGATTTAAGATTTTGGTTTATCTTGTTGAAATGAGGGACTAATTAACCTCCCCACTTCAACGAAAGAAATTGGGATCCAAATCTAGAGATTAGTTACTTAATTTACTTTACTATTCGTCAATAAATAATAATCAAACGAGACAAGATAAGGTTGGAATAACGTGGAACCATGGTGAAATATCTCCATTTATATATTTATCAATTTAATCAAATCCACTACTTAAATCAATGGGCTATTACCGGAGGTTTCCAAAGCAAAAAAAAATGTGATGGATTTCTTCTTTTAAATTATACGAACGTGGACGAAGTAAATATAATACTTCTTCTATGAATTATAAGGATGTTTGAAGAAATATTTTTATTTTATAATATAGGATATTTTTAATTTTTTTATGCAACTTTTAGATTAGTTTTATATTTTATATTATACAGTTTTATTTATAATTGGTTAAAATTTTTAAAATAACTATTTTTTAATATATATATTTTATCTAAAACATCTAATATTTTGAAACGAAGAAAGTAATAAACAACGAATTTAATTCCTTTTCGGATAAGGATTATATTGATAAGTTGCATACTTTGGCATGGAGCCAACTACTATATATATATCTAGAAGTATGTTGAGACACGATACCACAGACCTTTTAGTGTTTACAGATCAAAAAATTAAGGAGGACAATTGGAAAAGATTTAAGAGAAAATGGGTTCTTTAATGTCAGGATGGGACTCTCCAGTTAGGGATCCTAATTCAGGTAATTAATATCAGCATACGTATATATATTTTAGGATTGATAAGCATGCATGTATTACTATATCGTATGTTTTGATTATATAATAGTAACTGAATGATGAAATATTATTTCGAAATAAACATAAATTCAGTGAGAAGGTGCAAGTCACTAACAAGGGAAGAGATCGACACTTTTTGGAAAGCAAAGAAGAAGAATGAAGAAGAACATGTTCAAGCCGTTTCCAAGTTGGTAACTCAGGTTATACCAAACTTTTCATTTATTTATATATATCATTGATCTTTAGGAAAATCGGATTTCGATTTGAATATTACTACCAAGAAATTATAGTAATATGAACTAAAAAGGCTCTGAAATTGTTCGCAGGAAGTTGCACAAAGCAAATCACAAGAGGAGAAGAAAGTAGTAGAAGATCTTTTTGAGAACCAAAGCAAGAAAAGTGGATGGTAATTAATATAAATTTTGATAAATTTACAGTTTTAAAATTCTAATCATACTCGTAATCTTTTAAAGATTGATAAATTGATGTGTTGGTCAGGTGGAGAAGAAGCAACTTGGCGTTCTTGAATGAGCCGAGGGAGGAAGAGGGTCGACCAAACAAATACGTACCGCAGTTCCAGGTGGCTCACATCGTCAAAATCGCTGGATAACAGTGACGCTACAAGCACCCCCGGCCCGGCTAGTCACATATATGTGTGAACTGTGACTTGTCGACAAAATATATATATTATATGAGTGGTGGTTTAATTAATGTCATGTTGTATGTGATTGTGAATAGAAAGTGTAACAAATGGTATGAGGTTTTTAATCAGAGATGTGTTTTAGTATTTTACATGTGCTATGTATATATTTTCTTTGGTTTGTAGAGTGGGGGTGTAATCTGAGATATGGATTTGTGTTTTACAAGAAATAAACATTTTTTACCTTACATACCTCACTTTTTTAGACCATCTGCATTTAGAAATTTTCATCCAGTTTTTCAAAAATTAAACAAAGGTTTTTTTTATTTTTAAAATTATGAGAAACTTCTTTTACAAATAGCACTATTCTATTGGTTTTTTTTTGTTTTTTATTTTATTTTTAATTTAAAATAAAAATTAAGTTATATTAAATATAATAAAATAATATATTTGAGAAAATTTGAGATGTTGTACCGATGCATATTGGTTGTTTTCTAGTGTTACTTTAGTTTAACCGATGCTATTGGTTGTTTTTAGTGTTACTTTAGTTGGTCCGTTTATATAGTGGAACGAGATAAACCATTTTTCCTATATTTTTATCACAAATAGTGAAAAATTGAAGAATGATTTCTCCGTATACTAATTGAATATCAATAACTCGATATGTTGGAATTGCATTTTAATATAGTCAGTCTATGTAATTTCCATTTTTGTGCTATGTTTTTACCTGAAACATAAACATTCAATATGGTCGCTGAAAAGTGATGAAGTTGGGATAAAATTTGAAAACTTCCAAAACAAACTTAAAATCTCATACATATTTTGTTCTCCTAGAAGGCGAATGCAATAGCTGACGCACTTCGACGTTGTAGTAGTCAAAGTGAATTAGCCAAGGGTGCTTCGATAATTTCAACTTACCCCACAGTCCTTGGCTCCACCGAACAAAAAAATATATATAAACACGACAAATATGAGTCGGTTTATTCTCTGTTCTATTCTCTGAAACCCAACAACACGAGAAAAATAGAAGAGAACAGATGACGAGCAAGATTCTGGTGATTGGGGCGACAGGTCGCATCGGAAAGTTCATCGTCGAAGGAAGCGCCAACTCCAGCCACGCCACCTTCGCTATGGTTAGAGAAGCGTCTCTCTCCGATCCAGTCAAGGCTAAACTCGTCGAG
>NC_025698.1:9433885-9439923 GCF_000633955.1 Camelina sativa
TTTTAAAATCTTTTACATATTCTACAAATAAAAAAAGTCTTTTACATGTAAATAAAAAAAACTTTATACATATCCTTAAAAAAAAGATCTTTTGTTTAATAGATTTTTAAATGAAAGAGGCTTTTAAAATGTTTAGACCCCAATCTTTGGCTTCATTTACTTCTTCTACGAGCCGGATCTGCTTACCCCACACGGTCCTTGGCTCCACCGAACAAAAAAATATATATAAACACGACAAATATGAGTCGGTTTATTCTCTGTTCTATTCTCTGAAACCCAACAACACGAAGAAAAAATAGTAGAGAAGAGATGACGAGCAAGATTCTGGTGATTGGGGCGACAGGTCGCATCGGAAAGTTCATCGTCGAAGGAAGCGCCAAGTCCAGCCACGCCACCTTCGCTATGGTTAGAGAAGCGTCTCTCTCCGATCCAGTCAAGGCTAAACTCGTCGAGAGCTTCAGAGATCTTGGCGTCACCATACTCTACGTACGTGACTTCTCTCTTCTCCCGCGAGTGTCTAGTTCAAATCTTGTTTTCTCAAAGATTTATGGATTCTTTTGTAACTGTACGTAAGCTCACTTGAGTATTAATTATTAGATCATTTAGGATGAAATATTTTTTTTTTTAAATGTTTAATGAAATTTAAATTATCATTGAAAAGCTTATGTTCCAAAACATAATATTTTGAAAAATATTTAGTTAGATCCTAGGAAACAAAAAAAAAAAACAATTCTAGGTACATATCCTTTTCAAATTTGTCTTAACATAGAGGTCCTAAAATAGTTTGCAATCATCCGTGTCAAAACGATATTTATACTCTTAGACTTATTTTTCTGCTTTGAGTTGCACAAGCCGTTACATAACTCATGTCATAAAGAGATCATATATTGCTCTGCATATCTTTCTGAGTCTTTGCCGATTGGAATGCTGATAATGATGACAGGGAAGTCTAACTGATAAAGAAAGCTTAGTGAAGGCGATTAAACTCGTCGATGTCGTGATCTCAGCTGTTGGTCGGCCTCAAATTCTAGATCAAATCAATATTATTGATGCCATCAAAGAACTTGGAAATGTTAAGGTCCTTTTTTTTTTGTATATATCACATCCTTTTCTTTTAGGCTCATGAAGATATTTCAATTAATAGATTTGGAACTAATCTTTTGTCATCCAGAGATTCTTACCGTCAGAATTTGGCAATGACGTGGACCGTACGGTGGCCATCGAGCCAACACTATCAGAATTCATCACTAAAGCTCAGATAAGGCGTGCCATAGAAGCCGCAAAGATACCTTATACGTATGTGGTCACTGGTTGCTTTACTGGTTTTTTCGTTAGTTGTTTAGGTCAATGCCACTTACGACTCAGAAGCCCTCCTAGAGATAAAGTTTCAATCTACGACAGTGGCAATGTCAAAGGTATATATGATGTACCTTTAAGCGTTACCATCTTCAATTATTTTTGCAAATTGCAATTGTGGTACTAATGTGTGATTATTTTATTTGTGTTGTAGCCATTGTCAACACTGAAGAAGACATTGTTGCATATACAATGAAAGCTGTTGATGACCCGAGAACACTTAATAAGATTCTCTACATTCACCCGCCCAAGAACATTGTATCGCAGAACGATATGGTTGGTTTGTGGGAGAGAAAGATCGGTAAGACTCTCGAGAAGACTTATGTTTCAGAGGAAGAACTCCTTAAAAACATCCAAGGTGATCAGTTAAACCTTAACAAACAGTATTCATATAAATTAGTGGTCTGTCCAAAGTATTAAATGAGTCACTTGCATTTGTAGAGACTCAGCCTCCAATGGATTTTCTGGTGGGTTTGATCCATACAGTACTTGTGAGGGGCGATCTTACCTCTTTCACTATAGACCCTTCTTCTGGAGTTGAGGCCTCCGAGCTTTACCCCGAGGTCAAGTACACAAGCGTCGATGAGTTTCTTAACCAGTTTGTCTAAGAAAAAACTCGTCCTATAAAGTTCTGTTTCTCAGATCTTATCTCAAACGAAACTTATTTCATTAATACAATACATAACATAAAAGGTCCAAGTACATTATTATTTGACTGACACAAGAGAGACCTTGAACCACCTTATCACCAGGCTCTTAGTGGGCATATAGCTTCAAGGGTTGACCTTGGGTTCCCATCCAGAGATCACATACTTCTCCTCAGGCTTAGTTTTCTCAAAGGAGTCAAGAGAGAACAGAGCCTTCATGTAGTTATGGACATGGGGCAAGCTTGAGGGGACAGACCAGCTTTTGAAATGGCCAAGAGCGACTTCGAGATGGTAAAGCTTTGGTGCTAAGCTCAGATCCACCGCGGAGACTCTTTCCCCGGCGATGAAAGGACCCTCGTGACTCTTGAGATTGTTCTCCAAAGCTTCAAGCTCATGAAGCAACGCCTGTTCAGATTGGTCATTAGAGTCTTTGCTCTTCAAGAAAGTCCCAAAAGTACCAAAAATTTTGGAACCAACAGAGGCAAATGCAGGAGGTGTCTTGAGAGGTGGATCAGGGTACTTCTCGTCGAGGAGATCAACGATGACATCGGAATCAGCGACCCACTTGTCGTCGATCTTAAGCACTGGTACTTTCCCTTGAGGACTAATGTCCAAGAACCTGCATATCATACAGTATATTCATATGAGCCCAGGTCCGGTTAACACTTACTTAAGCTTGTAATTTAACTAACTAAACCCAATCTAATTTCCGGTTAACATAGCCCAGATTCATAAAAATCAACACAGCCCAATACTATTACAAGTATACCCTAGAGATTTATGCTATGCTCAAAACAAACTAACGGAACAAGTGAAACAAGTAAGTAAGAGAGATCTAGCTAGGTTAATGAGAAACTGACCACTGGGGTTTGTCGGAAAGGTTAATGAGATGCATTTTGTAGGTAAGATTCTTCTCCTCGAGGGTAAGAATAGCCCTGTGGCTGAACGGACCTAAAACGACAAACAAACACTTTGATACCAAACGATCGATGTTCAAAAAACACCAGAATTTACAAAAACAAATCAAAACAGAGAGAGAGAAGAAAGTTACAGTCGCCGAAGTGATCAGGAGCACCAACAGCAGCTTTCACGCATATTTCGAGAGCCATATTTGATCTAGCGACGGATGAGAATAGTTGAGCTAATCAATGAATGAAAGAAAGCTTTTAAAGAGATTTCTTATATAACAACACAACCTGACAGGCTGACACCTCCACCTATCAGTGGGCCATTTTTACCCGATGATATTTATCTTTCTTTTTTTCACGTGTTGTGCGTTGGAAGAAACGATTCGAAACGACTGCATACTGATAGGGCCATATATGTTTTTGGTCGGCAGGTTATGGACCGTTCAATTTAGCAACAATACCCTATATAGCAACACAACTCATAACTGATTAGAGTACTATTATTGAAAAAGAAAAAGTAATTCGAATAGATGACGCATCATGACAATAGAAGAAAACGGAAATTAGGTGCACAGTAGTTAATTATTTTGATGTGGACGTGTAGACTTATGAAATTATTAATTTTGGTTCAGTTTTTAATTTTGGTTCGCTTGAACCAGAATAAACCACCGTAACTGTAATTTACGCTCATTTTGCATTTCGCCTTCAGTCTTGTTCACCTTCGACTCTTGGAGGCTCGACCATCTTCGTCTTCTTCCTTCAGTGTAGAGTCCTCGCTTACCTGTGAAATCGAAGAAGCTGAAGATCAATGGGAACCCTAGGCAGAGCATTTTACTCGGTTGGTTTTTGGATCCGTGAGACCGGTCAAGCTCTCGATCGCCTCGGTTGTCGCCTTCAAGGCAAAAATTACTTCCGCGAACAACGTAAGCTTCACCGTAGCTCTATTTTACTCTCCTATTTCGAATTCGTATCATTTGAGGAGTTTTCGATTGAGTTACTCAGCTCGTCTGATTAGGTTAGAGATCCGGAATTGGATATGTAGCGAATCTGGATTTTTGTGTAGCAGATGGGATTTAATTAATTGATGGACTCTTATAGGAATGTGTCTTTTGCTGGTTCTGATAATTTGTTCATATTGTAATCGTGGCTTTTCTCTTTAGTGTCAAGGCATCGGACTCTGATGAACGTGTTTGATAAGGCTCCGATTGTGGATAAGGGAGCTTTTGTGGCACCAAGCGCTTCAGTGATTGGGGACGTTCAGATTGGAAGAGGATCGTCCATTTGGTATGGATGCGTACTACGAGGTGAGCGAGTTACTAAGCTTCAGTGTGGAGTGACTGAAGTTTGGTTTTAGATATCAGTTACTTCTGTTTATCCTTAGCTAGGTCAACTATCACGGTAGAAAGTAGCAAACGAATATATGTTCTTAACTCTTCTTTTGTGGTTTAGTGATGAATAAGTATAAGACTGCTCAATGTGGAGCTTAGCATTACTTAATGAGCCTTACCTTGAGTATTATTACATTATATATCTTGATGGTTCTTGCTGTTATTCTAATGGGTATATGATATCCCCTTTTATCGAATTTGACATAGTGCAAGTATCTGTAGGCTAGTTTGGATTTTTATTTGTTGTTTTTTTGATGCACATCCTTGGGTTTAACGGTAATAGAATAAGGTTTTCCTTTTTGTGCAGAATGATGGGATGTGATAATTCATTGGTATTGTATGGTTAAGCCTGTTAGTACTTTTTTAGCAGGAAAAAACTTGACTAACATACAG
This sequence comes from Camelina sativa, assembly GCF_000633955.1. NCBI lineage: Eukaryota > Viridiplantae > Streptophyta > Magnoliopsida > Brassicales > Brassicaceae > Camelina > Camelina sativa. Next base: position 9,438,578 of record NC_025698.1, read on the forward strand.
TCTAAACTTGCTCTCTTCTATTCTGCGCAGGGGATGCAAACACCGTTAGTGTTGGATCAGGAACTAATATTCAGGACAACTCACTTGTGCATGTGGCAAAATCAAACTTAAGTGGGAAGGTGCATCCAACCATCATTGGAGATAATGTAACCATTGGTTAGTAGGAATCTCTTACTGTTTATTTTGTAATTGTCTATTATTGATGCATCTCCAAGAAGCATTTGGGCTATAGTGTTAAACTAGGTGTGTTACAGGTCATAGTGCTGTTTTACATGGATGTACTGTTGAGAATGAGACCTTTATTGGGATGGGGGCGACACTTCTTGACGGGGTCGTAGTTGAAAAGCATGGGATGGTTGCTGCTGGTGCGCTTGTACGACAAAACACCAGAATTCCTTCTGGAGAGGTATGGATTTGTGGAAAATTTTCTGATTACCTGAAGCCCATAACCATTGGTGCTGACATACTTCAATTGCTATTTAGACACCATAGACTATACTGTAGAGAGTATTGTAGATTGGTTGTTACATTAAAATACAGTTTCTAGTCTGAGAAATCTTCTTCTCTATCTAGGTAAAACGTATCTATCCACAATTCAGATGTTCTACCAAAAGTCAATTTGATGAAAGTGTAAATGTTATTCTATTCATACACCTGCGTTTGAATGCCAAAGGGTGTTTGTATCTCATTATTTGCTGCTAGATATAAATGTTCTAACGCATTTGACTATAATGACTCAGGTATGGGGAGGAAACCCTGCAAGGTTCCTCAGGAAGCTCACTGATGAGGAAATTGCTTTTATCGCCGAGTCAGCAACAAACTACTCAAACCTCGCACAGGCTCACGCTGCAGAGAATGCAAAGCCATTGAATGCGATTGAGTTTGAGAAGGTTCTGCGCAAGAAGCATGCGCAAAAGGACGAGGAGTATGACTCAATGCTCGGTAGTGTGAGAGAAACTCCTAACAACATACAGCCTGATAAAGAAACCAAGCATCCATCTAATGTGAACTGATTTTTCTGAGGTATGTTTACTGATCGAAACCCTATAGTATAAGATGTTCGAGGGGATTATGTTTCGGTCTCTGGTTTGAATAATGGCAGGTAGAGTACATTAGGGTAGATGAATTTGCAGCTCTTGGAGAAGCTTTGTTCGACATTTTGTCATGGAATATTAGGGAATGGTATTGTCAGATCAAACTTTGGATGCTATATTGCTTTGGTCTTTTGAACTTAAGAATCAAGTTTATGAAACATGAGTGAATAATAAGTCTGATGCATGTGCTAATGCAAATCCATGTGCGCCTATGTTGCTAGGCAAACATGAAGAAGATCCAAACATGATATA
>NC_025698.1:9443207-9445752 GCF_000633955.1 Camelina sativa
AAGCATGCGCAAAAGGACGAGGAGTATGACTCAATGCTCGGTAGTGTGAGAGAAACTCCTAACAACATACAGCCTGATAAAGAAACCAAGCATCCATCTAATGTGAACTGATTTTTCTGAGGTATGTTTACTGATCGAAACCCTATAGTATAAGATGTTCGAGGGGATTATGTTTCGGTCTCTGGTTTGAATAATGGCAGGTAGAGTACATTAGGGTAGATGAATTTGCAGCTCTTGGAGAAGCTTTGTTCGACATTTTGTCATGGAATATTAGGGAATGGTATTGTCAGATCAAACTTTGGATGCTATATTGCTTTGGTCTTTTGAACTTAAGAATCAAGTTTATGAAACATGAGTGAATAATAAGTCTGATGCATGTGCTAATGCAAATCCATGTGCGCCTATGTTGCTAGGCAAACATGAAGAAGATCCAAACATGATATACATATATATTTATATAATAACTGCAAATTATTAGTGGGGTTGATGGTATTGGTACCGTGAATTACGCTTGCTTGGTCGTCTTTTTTTTTTTTTTTTTTTGATAAAACCAAATCTTGTATTATGATTCGTCTCTTTCTTTTTGTCAAAGGCCATTTCATTTCTTGAAATTTATCTTTTGTTTCCCATTCGTTACAATAATATACATGTAATTGGATTCTCCCTAGTTCCTTGTAGATCTCAATAAGTGGACCATTTTGTCTTTTTCTCAATCCTTTAAACCACGAGAAGTTCGACATGGTAGCACTCTCACTTTGCCTTCTTATGAAAAACAGAAAAAAACCGATAAAGCTAAAATGTGTGGCCGCTATATGGTGTACTTGTAGTCTTGTAATGGTTTCCATGATTGTTAGTGTACAACACAAATCAAAAGGTATAATAAGTCTAGCATTTATTAGCATTTGAAAGAGCAATGAGGCTCCTTGGAATAATGGTGATAATCACTCAGTACAGGATAAAGTACTTTTTGACTCTATAAAGCAAAGCGGCGCCAAATACAATGTGTAGTAGTACACTATCATTATTCATATCGAAATCCAAGATTGATACTGGACCTCTACTTTTTCTTGTTTAAAATTCACTTTGTTGTGGAAAAAAATAAAGAAAACTGCTCTCAATGAGACGAGTCAAGTCAATCATGACAAGAAGAAAACGTAGGGAATTATTATCTTATCAGTTACACAATTTACAAACTAGCAAAGATTTTATTTGATTTCTGTAAGGGCAGTTTCGTAAATATCCGATAATCCTTCCTGGCCTCGTCTCGTCTCGTCTCCACTCCACCCGCCGTATATATTAAAAACTGAGACGGGACAGAGGAGGAAAAATCGGGCAAGGCCTAATAGAGAGATAGATAACACAACAACACTGAGAAAGAGAAAGATATCATCTCAGAGAATGGTAGCTGAGGCCTTGCCCAAAACCCCCGAAGCTATTCCACTCGTACTTGGACTCCAACCCGCTGCTCTTATCGATAACGTCGCTCCCGTTGACTGGTCTTTACTCGATCAAATTCCCGGTGATCGTGGTGGCTCCATTCCCGTAAGCTCTTCCTTCTGTTGTTTTCTTTTTGTGCAATTTTGAGTTTAAATTCCCGGTGANTTTTTTTTTTTTTTTTTTTTTTTATATGTGGGTTTAGGCAAAAGTTTTGAATCTTGTCTTCCTTTGAGTAAACTCTCTGTAATCGGAATCTGGATTTGTAATTAGTGTTAATCTATCGTATACTAAGTGTAAATCTTTCTTTTTTAATTATTATTAAAGGTGCAAAAGGATGAGTTAGACAACATACTAAAAGAGCTTAACGCACATATCAGTATTGCTCCATTAAAGAAAATGGCTGGTGGAAGTGTAACCAATACAGTTAGAGGCTTGAGCGTTGGGTTCGGTGTACCCACTGGGATTATTGGGGCTTATGGCGACGATGAACAAGGCCAATTGTTTGTGAGCAATATGGGTTTCAGTGGTGTCAGTATCTCTAGGCTGAGGAAGAAGAAAGGTTCCACTGCTCAGGTCTTTTAGCCACAACTTGTGAAATTAATTGTGCTTCTTCTTCCTTTTTACTTTTTTGGAAAAGATTTCATTTTGATCAGTGGGCGTTGTTTCTTTTTAGTGTGTTTGCTTGGTTGATGACTCTGGTAATCGAACAATGCGACCATGTCTCTCGAGTGCTGTGAAGATTCAGGTTTGTTTATTCTCCTTTTTAGGCATTTATTGATATTGTGAATTGGTTTTTCAATGAGAAAAAGGATGGTAAAAGCTGATTCTGTTTCAGGCTGATGAATTAAGCAAGGAAGATTTCACAGGCTCTAAGGTTAAGCTTAGCTCCTCTTATCTCTCTTTGCCACTAGGAAGCATTGTGAAGTTATGGAGTTTTGTTCATAAAACGTTGTTGATGGGTCTTTCTCTATTACAGTGGTTGGTTCTAAGATATGCTGTTCTTAATTTAGAAGTAATCCAAGCAGCCATTCGATTTGCCAAGCAAGAAGGTCTTTCTGTTTCCTTGGATTTAGCTAGTTTTGAGGTATGTGTTTGGAGCAACCATTAA
>NC_025698.1:9446105-9489010 GCF_000633955.1 Camelina sativa
GTAATCGAACAATGCGACCATGTCTCTCGAGTGCTGTGAAGATTCAGGTTTGTTTATTCTCCTTTTTAGGCATTTATTGATATTGTGAATTGGTTTTTCAATGAGAAAAAGGATGGTAAAAGCTGATTCTGTTTCAGGCTGATGAATTAAGCAAGGAAGATTTCACAGGCTCTAAGGTTAAGCTTAGCTCCTCTTATCTCTCTTTGCCACTAGGAAGCATTGTGAAGTTATGGAGTTTTGTTCATAAAACGTTGTTGATGGGTCTTTCTCTATTACAGTGGTTGGTTCTAAGATATGCTGTTCTTAATTTAGAAGTAATCCAAGCAGCCATTCGATTTGCCAAGCAAGAAGGTCTTTCTGTTTCCTTGGATTTAGCTAGTTTTGAGGTATGTGTTTGGAGCAACCATTAACCTTTTGTTTTCAAGTCTCCTTTTGAAATATGATCTGTGGCTTTACAAATGTTTACGCACTTGAGCTTTTCATTTTTGAATTGAAAATATATAAATTCTTGTGACTAGATGGTCCGGAATTCTAAATCAGAGCTTCGAAAGCTTCTGGAGTCTGGTAACATAGATCTTTGCTTTGCTAACGAGGACGAAGCAGCAGAGCTTCTTAGGTAATTGATGTTTCTTTATCCCCTGCAAAGACTCAGGGTTTTTTTTAACCCTTTCGCTTGAGTCCATGAAATACTCTTAAGCTCTGGATTGTGAGTTTCAGGGGTGAGCAAGAATCAGGCCCGGAGGCTGCTCTTGAGTTCTTAAGCAGACATTGCAGATGGGCTGTGGTAACTTTAGGGTCTAAAGGGTGCATTGCAAAACATAATAAAGAGGTTTGTTTTTAAAAAAAAGCTCGGTAACTTATCAAGTAGCTTTATGTTTCACTTATCCTTGGCTCTTTTTGATCGCTTATGAGGAAATTTCGCCATACAAAGTTGTAGTTCAAATTGTGATTCTAAAAGCTCTTTCTGGTTAGGTTGTTTCTGGGACTGAAGGGTATATATATATGAATCATCTTTAAAAAACCTATAACCTTTGGTATTTATTTATCTTTATCAACATCAAGATCCCACTTTTCTTTTTAGGTTTTGACTGAATTGAAGGATCCTAAAGTTCACAAATCACAACGAATAAGTATTTTCATCTCTTTACTTGATCAGGTGGTACAAATATCAGCCATAGGAGAGACAGTAGCAACTGATGCCACAGGAGCGGGTGACCTATTCGCAAGCGGGTTTCTGTACGGACTAATAAAGGGGTTGTCTTTGGCAGAATGTTGCAAAGTGGGATCATGCAGTGGCGGATCGGTCATCCGTGCTCTCGGAGGAGAAGTAACCCCAGAGAATTGGCAGTGGATGAACAAACAGTTGCAGATGAAGGACTTACCTGTTCCTGACATTCACAACTGATGATCACCAGCAGATTGTGGGGATTTCAAGCAATTGCCTTCAAGGGCCGTTTCTTTATTTAGGCTGTTCTTAGCTTTATGTTGTTCACAAAGAATCTCACAGCATTGTCTCTGTACTCAGGTCTCAGTTAATTCAATTCACATGTTTGTTTCCAAATTATTGTGTGCATAAACTTCAACTTCTCTGTTCGGGTTTAGGGTGTAAGTTTCTCTGTGGCTCAGAAGGTTCGATTTTAAGCTAAGTTACTGTTATTCTCTTAGAGAGTCAATGCAGAATAAAGAAGTGGATTTCCGTGTCGGTAAAGAACCCTCGTTCACAGACTCTCAGTCATTCCCAACAAAACCAGGAGCTACGTCTCAACCCGTAAAACAAGCACACACAAAAGTACACTAATAAAGGTAGTCACAACTCATTGGTCCGTAATCTTTGTTTTTTAGTTTGATTCACAAAACTTCGATCATTGATGGATAGTTATTGTAAATCCTAGAATAGAGCTTCTGCTATCATATTGTATTTATGACTTTGTAGTAATCATTACTTTAAAAAAATTGTTGTGAGTTGTCGCTATATATATCAATCAAGCTGTTGCTCTGCTGAAGTAGTATAAAAAGTCTCTTATTATAGATTTATGTCAGGACACTCCAGACATATATATATAGTGTTAACTCCCAAACACAAGAGGGAGATTTATTAGTGAAACCCAAGCTCAAGGTTTATGGTGTATCCATAGAGACTAGGATCTACAAGACAACAAAGTGACACTTAGAGAGGTAGCAGACAACTCTTAAAAGAGTATTTTTGCTTCAGCAGTTGAAGTAGCAGAAACATGCGAATGTTTATAATTGTATTTATGGCATTTATGTTTATAATTGTAAAAGTGTTTGATAGAGAACAATAATCAAATATTGTATTTTTTGTCAAAAATAAACACGATAACTAATTTAACTATAAACAAAAATGAAGACACCAATCAGAAACTACAAATTGTGAAAGTCTACAAGACTACAACTTCTTCACATATAAAAACTGTTACGAACGAAAGTGCATGGTGGACAAAACAGGACATGAATCTGGCTAAGTATTACAAATTATGTCGAACATGCATGAAACCGTACGAATCAAACTAATTACTTTTATTTTTTTTTTCAACGTCAACATCTAATTTATTTGCTTGATATTGTCGGAATACAAAAAGAGGTTATGATAATTATGACAAATATTGTTTGATAGTGAGCACAGAATCGGCCAGTGTTTGGATCTGCACATACATAAACCAGTCTTGTCTGTAATTTTCTTATAAACTACTCTGTTTTCTGAAATAAATGGATTCAGCCTTGACCTTTGAAAATGTTACATCGCCATCTTTATTTTTAGTGTGTATTAAGATTGTTTTTGAGCACGTGACTCACATCTCATCTCACGTGATTCCCGGATCTCGATCATTTTTCTAGAATTTTCGATTTCCATGAGAACCTCGTGATCGTGAAACTATATTACATTTCAGTATTTCTGAATCATTTCATTATCATTATGTGTGGATAAGTTTTTTCTTGGCGCGTGATTTCACGTGGCCGCTTAAAAGGAGCTTACAAGTGGATTTATAGTTTGTTTATACTTTATACATATGTTCACCAACCAGTCTATCTACATGGGGATAATTGTTGTTTGTCACGTATGTACTACGCACAGATATATCTTGTAAAAATATAACGTTTGAGTCGCGTTGTTGCGTTGTAGAATTATATATTATATGAATCGTTATTACTTGATGTAAAATATACATTTAAAAAATATATATATATATTTTTTACTTCAGCAAAGATTTGAAACATATATACTTCAGCAAAGATTCGAAACATAGCAGTATATAGTTCGATTTATGTTTGTAGAAATATCTACACCCGAATCCGGAAAAACTTAGTGAGATTTCATTAAATATTGGGTTCGTTTGACATTGGAAACTTGCTATATCAATAAAAGATCCTTTTAGAATTAAGATATTATATATTTCTTAACAAATTGAACATGTAGGATATTATATATCTATATATGAATGCGCATATAAAATGGAAAATTTCGAATTTTTGCTATAATCAAAAGATCTACCAACGCAAGCAATGCCAATAATATGATGGATTTGAGTAAAATCCTGCAATCTAACATATATATCTTTTTCTAAATTGAAAATAATTTATATATGATAGAATAAAAGTATATTTTAAATATCCACCATGATAACCAACATGGCTTATATATGAACTCAGATAATAATTAATTTCACCGTTCTCTAGCGCCTATACAGTATATGACATATACTACATACTAATGCACATTCGTAGTCGCAGATATTATTATAGGGCGCCCAACCTTGTTTTCAACAAGTTAAAAACGAACCATTGTTTATTCGTTGGTTAAAAACATAGACAACTGAATATAGAATAAACAGCAAACAACCACTAATTTGGGCAATAGAGTACTTGCCCAGACTATATTTTTTAAAGAAATGAAACAAATTAATTGGGACGGCCAAGCAACATATTATAAAATGACCATTATGCAAATGATATATAAATCTACGTATTATGAAGTTCTCTATATAAAAGGACCACACTAGCTAGTCTCTCTAGTGATCGTATCTGTCTCAGTATCAGTGTGTCTCTTTCTCCAACCAGAATATTTGTTTCCTCTTATCTTTCCTTTTATTAATCCGATCAATCTCCCCGAGAAAATTTATCATATATCTTCGCTTTCCCGTTTCATTTTCTCGCAAAATCTTCCCTAGAATTATTTCACCCATACATTTACATATATATATATATATATATACACACCATAATAACCCTCAGAATACATCTCTCTATACACCAANAAAAAAAAAAAAAAAATGGAGGCGTCGAGTATGATATACAACTATCCGTTTTGGAACTACGGTCCTAACAATCTGTTCTCGAATATTCTCTCCGTCGTCAAAGTGGCCGCCTTCGCAGTAGGTGCGTGGTATCTACGGGCGACGGTGACTTCACTGCATGCGGTTATGGTTTGGTTCAATTGGTTTATTGGGTTTCTAAAAATCCTTCTCTTCGCGTCCGCTGGCGTAGGCGCCAGCTTCTTGGCTTTAGCTTACCTTCACGAATCCAAAACCACCAAGGAAAAGGAACGGGAGCTACTATACGATCAATATCTTGCCGTCCCCCCGCCCCCTCGTGTATTGACGTTTGATGATTATAATATACTGAATGGTCATCAGGATGTTGGGTATTATAACAACTCCGTTTACAGAGAGACTGTGCCGGCGTTTCAAGAGTTTTATAAGCCGGTTGAGGAGAGTATTTGTAGATATGATCGAGAGGTGGTTGAGGTGAGTTCGAAGAGTTACAGGAGGACGAGATCAGAGAAGAAGAAGAAGACGGAGGAGAAGGTGGAGTACCGGAGGATGGAAACGGAGAGAGTGACGAAAACGGCGTCGTTGAGGTCCAAGACGATGGATGGTTTGAGCAGGGAGGACTTTCGTATGACGGTTGAGACTTTTATCATGGAGAGGAAGAAGTCGCTCCTCCAAGAAAGGGATCCATGGCAAAACGGTGCCGTCCCTCAGTGGCAGAAAAACGACGGCCTCGGTGATCACTGGCAATACGGTGTCCCTCAGTTGCAGCAGGACGGCGTTGATTACTTGCAGAACGGTGTCGACCCTCAGTGTCAGCAGAACGGTGCTGCTAATCGTTTGGAGAACGGCGTTTTCCCACAGTTTCAAAACGGCGATTTCCCTCAGTTGCAAAACGGCGATTTCGCTCAGTTGCAAAACGGCGTTGATCACTGGCAGCAGAACGGTGTCGCTCCTCAGTGGCAGCAGAACGGCGTTGTCCCACAGTTGCAAAACGGCGTTGTCCCTCAGTGGAAAAGCAAGTGGGAAAACAACGGTGTACCTGAGCCTCAAAACAGCATCGTGCAGTGGCACGGATCGCGTGACGATGGAAGTGGACGTCATCGTCGTCATGGTCGTCGTAGTCGTAGTCATAGGCTCGTGGATGGCCCTGGCTCTAATAATGGTTCTGGTTATGGTTCGTACTTAGCTATTTCGAATTAGGGGGTGGCGCAAATTTGTATAATTTTTCTGAAGTTTGATTAGATCATTTAGCTAAAAACTAATTTGCGAGGATGAATTTATATATCTTACTATCCTAGGCCTTTTAATTTTAACTCCGGTGACTCTTTTATGATCCATGTGCTCTCTTCATATTTTTCTCCATAATTCTTGTCAAACTGTGGCATTATTTTGTGTCTCATGAAAGGATGCAACTTATTAATTTGTTATTACTGTCCAATATGGTAATAATATTTAAAAATTATTATTGAGCATAAACTAAAGATACCAACTTCGAAGTAGAAAATAAATTTTAACACATTCATTTGAGTTAAATATAAATCTTAAGGTTTGGTTTGACTTTAGCTAAACTTAAAGTTAAAAGAAAAAAAGTTGGAGTTTATTTCGGTTTAGGTCAACTAATGAATTTTTCAGTAATTTTTACTTTTAATGAAAACTTTCTATCGAGTATATAACCAAACAATTGGAGTTTTATTTTCTGTTGTGCTAAGTTATATCAGATTGAACTAATACTCGCTGGCTACGGGATATTTATGAATCAAGATTTATGAAACAGTATATAATTTAGTTGTTGATCTTCTTGCCAGTGAAAGTTCTTTCTAATCCATTTATTAATATTTTCCTTCAAAAAGTTTGTCCAAAGTATGAAGTTATTTAGGACCTGTTCTTATCCACTACTTTGTGTGTTCTATAATATAATTGGCAACAAGCTAAGTCACCAACATTTTAACTTTTGCTGTGTCTTTCTATATTATATTTTTCATTACGAGTCCACGTCCTCACAATGAGATGCGTAATACAATATAATTGAACCCGACACATTTTGTCATTGACAACCCAAAAACATACAGACTTGTATTAGAATTGCATGGCACAACAAGGCACCTTATACAATTTTATGATCTTTCTAATAAATGTAGTTTTAGAAAGAAGTGTAATAATAACCTTGATAAAATATATAACAACAAGAAGTAAAACTTCATCAACTTACAGCTTAAAAAAGTGTTAATATAATTATGATGAAACAGAAAATTATTATAAGAAAATATAATTAGGATGCGAATTTTGACGTCTACGGATTGTTCAATATGTTACGATGATGAATAAGCAGAAAATTAATAATATAAAGATTTCTTCTTCTTTTTTTGGCAACAAAGTGCTCTAGGTGAGCCCACAATAAGAGAATCTTAAGAGGATACTAAAGTTTTAATTAAATTGTTTTAGTACTAGAAAGAAAAGAAAACTGATTTAGTAATGACATACAAATCCATAATAACAATTTGACATTAGAACAACATACTTGTTCCTAGGATCCACAACCTGTTTGATCTTCTTTAATCAAACTTTTGTTCTGTCCATGACACATATATTGGACGCGCTTTGGAATTCAATTATAAACTAATCATTTTTTAGCGAAACATTATCCTCTTGCACAACAACCGTTTTCTAAACCAAATTTTAGTATTGTATAAACATTTATCACATTAATTAAAGAAAAATACACACTTTTTGAGTCATTCCTTAGCATCAAAGCAATTGAGAATTATACCGAAATTTAAATTGTATTGAATTTTCAGATAAGCACATTTATGTCAAATAAATAACTACTAAAAAATGGTTGACAAAAAAAAAGTAATAATAAAAAAAAAATAACTACTAAAATTCCAGTAGACTAGTAGTGGTTATTTCCTAGTACTAGGAGATGTTATTTTAACTAGTGTACCAACAAATTTTTTTAGTTATCATAGATTACTCTCAGATTCCATATGTAATATTTGTGTTAATAAAGAAAACTTCAACTGTCAACATACAATCATCATCCATTTCTTTGGTAATTGTTTACTTTTTAAGCTGAAAGTTTAGAGATCACCTTAGAATTATTATATATGGAGGAATTTTAATCATGTGTCCATAAAACACAAAACAAAGAGGAACCTTCTCCCCTCTTTCTTATTATAGTAATGACAATATGAAATTATGCAAAATCATACTATACTATAAGTAGAACCTCTATAAATTAATACTCGGTAAATTAATAATTTTTTTTGGTCCTAAGATGAGAATAGTGTAATTTTGGACCCAATTTGATAATATAATAAGATAATATTTTTTTTGAAAATCCTTTGTAAATATATGGTCCCATCAATAATATAAATTTATAATTCTATTAAATTATCTAAATATATGTGTATATGTACACATCAATTTTTATTAGAGTTCATTTTTAATATTTTTACTATATAAAAATCTTTGAGTGTTATATTAAAAATATGATAATTGTTATTTTCTTTGTAATTGATTTTATAAAAATATTAGTTATAAGGATTAAATCTTATTTAAGTTTTTTTTACCACATTAGGAAAGCCTCTCTATAAATTAATATTATTAATTTATCAAAAAATTAAAACCTCTATAAATTAATAGATTTTCATGGTCCCAACATTATTTATTTATAGAGGTTTTACTGTATTACAATAAATAACATTTGGATATGAAACATTGTATCTAGAAACACTTATTGATATATAAAATCTAATTTGAAATAACATTGTATCTACAAATTTATAATCTACGTGACACGCGAATTGGATATCCACTCTTCAATCTTGCAAATAATGTCCACTTTTCGATGCTTGGATCTTCATCTACCACCTCCCAACTTCAATTTTTTTTTTTTTTTTTCACAATCATTAAAAAAATACTATGTCATAATCATTCAAATTTTGCTATACTAGATATAAAAAAATGGTACGAACCTGTAAGTGGTTACAAAACGGTGGAGAAATACTAACATCATAGCCTTGGCCATAACAAGTCCAAGACATGTTCTTCCACCCATCCCAAATGCTAAGAAACTGTTTGCTTTTGCTTCAGCCTTCATTCAAATCAAGTTTCTTAAGTATACACAAAACAGTTAAACAAAGAAACTGTAAAATTTTAATACTTTTACTTTAAATTGTGATGTACTTAACTTACCTCAAACCTTAAAGGGTTGAACTTGTGAGGTTTATTATATACATCAGGATCAAGATGAATGGATCTTGCGTCAATATTTATATTCCACCCTTTTTTAATCTTATATCCTTTAAAATCAGAAAACAAAATGTATCTAAGTCAGATCGATCAAACAAAATAAGAATATAGGGAATTGATTTTCTTAAAGATAAATAATTAAAGTAAACCTTCCATTTCACAGTCTTGAAGTACTAATCTTGGGAACCAAGGCACTACAGACGCCATTCTCAGAGATTCTTTCATTAACTATATCCAGAAATTATATATGCATATAAACATAATTTAAACTAATTAAGTAGTCCATTGAAAAAACGTTTATATAGTACCTTTGAGGCATATGGCATTTCACTGAGATCTTCAAGTTCAAGAAATGGTTTATCTGATGCACTCTTCCCAATCTGAGATTGTTCTTCCTGTTGACCGACCAAGACAATGACATGTTTTTAAAAGGAAAACCCTTTAAATTTGTCTTTATTCGGATTAGAAAGAAAAACAGAAACTAAAGTGATAAATAATTATTAAAATATCGCACAAGAGAAACTAGTTATAGAACTTACAATAAGAATATCCAAAACCTTCTGATTTTCACCGAGGTACTTAACCATCCATGTTAGAGCACTAGCCGTCGTGTCCTGTCCTGTATTTGAAATTTTTTTTTTCGTATAAACCGGATTCATGTTAAATTAAGAAGATTCAGTTAATCTGATTTATACTTTTTTTTCTTCTTTCATTTTTCCTCTCTTAAGTGTAAAAATGATGGGTATTAAATTGGACCTGCAATGATCATGGTCAGAATATTGTCCTTAATCTCAGCATCAGTCAACTTGGGAGACGACGAAGAAGTGTCGTTATCTACTGCGAGAAGCTGCTGCAAAAAATCTTCATGATGTATATTTTGATTATTTGTTTCAATTCTCCTTTTTCTAATTATGTTTTCTAACAACTCCATTACTCTTCCTCTTGCCTGCATCATATGAATCAAACCAAATTAGTGTATAATAATATGATATTTCAAAGAGTGTAATTAAAACGACGTACCATGATGCCCTTGTGGAATCTAGTCCAAGGTAAATTGAGAGGAAAAGCTAGCATCGCTTCACAAACAAAGCCCACATCTTTTTGCATGGAACCCAATTCTTCTTCGTCTTCTAGACTTATTAACATCTTACACATTGCTTTGAATGTTATCTGCAACACCACCACATTTAGAACACTCTCATTTCTCAATTAAGTTATGCCTTGTAAGAAAATGAATGAAAATTTTGAATTGACTAAAGTTAATTATCATTTATTTTCAGGTATTCATTATGGGCCGAACTTACATAAAAAAAGTTTTAAAGAGGCCCAACCAATACTACGCAAGCGTGTGAAACAAACCTGGAGCAAATCTGTGAGCAAGATCACCGTACCACGGTGTTCCCATCCACTAAGAGCGTCCACGACGAGTTCATCAAAGTGTCTAACCATCAAAGCCGTCGATCTTTTGGAGAACAAGTTGATCAAACGGCTACGGAGAATCTTGTGATGGTGTTGAGGAGCACAGAGAAGGCTCCGTTCACCTACAAGCTCACCTATGGACTTTATGTACCGTTTTGTGAACATCCCTGACTCGTTGTTCAGGACAGCCCGAGCTGACTCGGTCGTCGACAGGAACACGTGTGTCTCTCCGAACAAACTTGTCCTAAAACAACTTCCGTACCTGTAATATACAAAAGTATGTTTTTTTTTTCTCTTTCTTTTCTAAATATTGTTAAGTATATATAAATGATGTGTACCGGAAACCTTCTAGATGAGCCAGAAGCTTCTTCAGTTTACCTGATACGGCGACTACGGACGAATTCGTAGAATCCTTTGCCGCTGTTAACGGAAAGCATGAACTGGAGTGTTTCTCCGATCACCGGAAAACCATGACTTCCGGGAGGAAAATCGCCTGTTGATTCCTTTCGATCTTGGATCAGAATTTTGAGTATTTTTCCAAGTGTTAGTATCGCAGCGCAGAGGAGAACGCAGAGGCAAAGATGTTCCATTTTATTTTGTTCCAATAGGAAGAAACGTAATTCTAAATTTAAGTACGCAGGTTTGGTTTGAGCTTGTTAATCTATAAATATAATGAGATATTTTGTAACAAGTGAAGTGAGTGGGGTGTTGATCTTTTTTGGCTCCTCATGATGTCGCGTTAGACTCAAAATCTATTGAATATGTGTGTATCAGTGTATGTGTAAATGTATATGTATTTTCTTACAGGTAAACCAATCGAGAGGCTGGCTATATACACTAAATCAAGAGAATAACTTAGGTAGACTTTGGTGTAAAGATTTTCTTGATCTATGAAAAAGTATCGGTATATCCCTATTAAATTTCGGTAGTTATTTTATACTATATAGTTGAATGATAAAAAATAAAACAAATCATCTATCTAGGACTAGTGTTTGAGAGTTAAAAACAACAGTATTTGACGTATCGTGCAACTAATCACGATCCTTTCCATGGCAAATTAAAAAAATAAATCATGAGCATGTGGAAAACATTTCAACGACTATAGAAAAATATTTCGGTCATGGAACTTTGATGGTTATAAATTATTTGTCTAGGTCATTGGAGGTGACGCCATGCGCTGAAAGTTGAAACAAAAGGAACAATAGGAACACAAAAATAGAAAAAGCATATAATATGGGGGACACGTGGACGGTGAAGAGAGGCTGTTGCGGTATTGCACTACATTCTCACGAGTGGCCATGATTAACTTGTTTTCCACTTGTTGCGGCACAAGTGATGATCACTTCTAACATTCTCACGTCACATTCCGCCTTAAGTCTATTACTCTATTTGCATATTTCGTGACGGATGCGTCTACATGCATCCCATTCCCATATCTCTCTGTTCAAGGCCCCGCTGATTCTCTTTGCTTTTATAATTATAGGTTTACCGTAAAATCACACTTTATTTTTTATGTTTTATTCTCCAAGCAAATGATACTTGATTAGAAAACTTACAAATCATGTCATTGTAGGTCCAAAGACATGTATTTAGGCATATGTTTTTTTAACACGATCAACCCACTCTTAAAAGCGAAACAATAATAAGAGTGTATCGAGGCGAACTCGCATAGAAGTATTCTCCCACGATCTTTGCATACCTTTCGAAAAGCTCGTCCATCACATTTTCACCAAACGTAGGCTCTAACATCGGCTCGACCACAGCTCTTATGGTATTTGCAAATCTTCGTCCACGAGCTAGTGATTCGGGTTTGGACCGTACTACTATGTCATCATAACTCGCCTCACTGATACTCCCACCTTCCCAATCAATCGGGCTTATCTCAAGCCGATCGATTGAAAAAGACTTTTCTTTCTCTATCACCATTATCAATTCTTCGGAGCTTGCTGCATAGTAAGGAGCGTTGAAAGCATCGATTTTCTCTTCTTCGACGATACCCTTAGACGAAGAAAATAAGGCACATTTAGTTATGACTTAATATGTATTAATATTTATTCATCTGTTTGATCTGATATTGTTATGGTTGGGCTATAATCTATTCATCAAATAATCTATGTTTTTGAAGCCAACTGAAGAAATTAGATTATATTACCAAGATATATTATCTATCAACAGCCCCGTCTCAAAAAAAAAATTGTCCCTAAGCATATAAGTTTTTAGGACCCTTTTCAACATAATTTTTTTTTTCTTTTTTTTTTTTCTGGTCCCATTTGCTTAATATTTTTTTGAATTGTTTTATTTGTCCCATGGCCAATGCCCCTCTCGCCTAGGTATGAGCCGGGGCTGTCTATCAAATATTTTTTAGTTATGAGAAGGCTGTATTTAGTTATCATTTACTTTCCTTACCTTACTACTTTTATCATCAAGAGCTATTAAATAAGCCTTTTCCATAAGTGTTAATGCTTTATTCAAAATTAATTAATTGATTGGTTATATTCATATATATATATATATATATATATATATATATATATGTGTGTGTGTTATATTAGAATTTGAAAGTTCATTAACTGGGCGTTGCGATTTTTTTGCTAGCGTTCGGCAGTCGGCACTGTATACATATATCAAAGTTAATCGAAGATAATATGTTATTGAGAGAGATGTAAAAAGGGTAGTTCTAGTCTAGTGGCCTTTTACATCTCTATCAATGTATGTATCAATTTTTTCTATATAAATTGACTAACTTAAATAATTTGAAGAAAAAAAAAACAACCAATTTGGAAAAGAAGACATGGGCCACATTACTAGGACTCAATTGGTCAGGTAACGTGTCATGTAAAATCCTTATAGTGTAATATGGCATATTTCCATGTTGGTTCTAACTTCTAAATCAATGTTAACATATCTACACCACCATACCTCTTTCGCCATAGACATAAGAGCTTGAGCTAGGAGTTCCCATTGATAGCAACTCTCTTCGGTTGTAGGATCCTGAGAGCTTCTACCGAGGAATGATAAAACCATTCGCCCCCCAGGGACCAACTCTTCGGATCGTGATCTCAGAAATATCGAAAAATCATTTTGGAATTGAAGAGCGTAAGCTTTGTGTGCACTCTTAGGACTTGTCTTTGATATGTAGAGTTTCCCCACATTGTCTAAATCAGTTGTATCAACCCCGTATTTCTTCTCCGCCTCACCACATGGAACCTTTAATATATGGATGATAATTCAACTTGTTAGCATTCATATTGCCGTATAATGAGTGATATTTTGATAAAAATGTGGACCACATTCGTAATTTCTTGTGTGTGTGTGATCCGTGATGTCTGAACCCCTATTTTGACAAAATGATATACTATGTGGACCACATTCGTAATCTCTTGTGAGAGATGTATGAATCACTAGGTTTCTGTTTTTTTTTTTGTGTGTGTGTTGGTTTCTCCTCCAAATGAGAAAGATTCCCACGCACTAATTTTGTTTTAATAAAAGGTATATTACTTGCGTAGTATTTTCTCGGTACTGTTTCGTCAATGAATACTTTTTATGAGAAAAATATCGCGATCGTCATAGTTCTTTTCATGACTCACGTTAAGTAATTAACGATATAAAATTTTTGTATGTTTTATTTACGAATTAAGATTTTCATAAATATGATATTCCGGCCATAACTCATAATAGAATATCAGAATTGACAATTCATTTTTCAGAATGCTAGTTGGCATTTTCAAAAACACTGATTTTTAATTTTATTATATACGTAAGTATTATATACTAATAAATAAGTAAGTAAAGTTCCGTATACAGAAACAGTACACACCTGAGACAACCAGTGTAAACTTGAAGACGAATGAACAAAGTGAAGGCTCCGGCGAGGAAACAAACGTCCGTAGAAGGAGCCAGGGACCGCAGACACAAAACACGATTCTCCTCCTCCACGACCAAGTAAACCCTCCTTCTTATTATAAAGCCGGTTGTAAAACTCCGGCAAAGAAGCAAAGATGTAGTTGAAGTCATTGTTAGGGGATCGTTGAGAGAGACTCTGAGCTCAGGGACCGGACGGTCGAGGTCAGGGCACAAGTTTTGGATTGTGTCGATAATGTTGGAGATGGACAAGAGACTGTTCGGACCGGAGGAGCAGCCTAAGTCGGCGATTCCAATGCTTGAAATTTCCGAATTGCTTATCAGTAGCTTCTTCAAGGCCTCGTCCATCACCCTTCTGCCTAGAGATATCATGTTGCGCTGCGTAATCACAAAATCATTACATCTTTGTCATTATTAATTATGTTCGAGAACCAAATTATGTTCAAGTTCAAGATATAGCACTAATCACTCGTATATATATAAAACAATGCATTTTTTTTGTTCAAACATGAAAACAATGCATATTATATATAACTTTTTGAGATAAAAAAAATTCAACCTGAGCGGTGGAGTTCTTGGCATAACTGTTTTCACCGTTTCCTTTGTTCATGTGAAGAACTCGCATTACTTCCATATCTCTCTCTCTTTGTTGTGTCTCTGTATTTTTGATGAAGCAGAAGGTTAATGAATATAGTAAGTGATGTTGGGTCGATATATATAAGAAAAGATGTGTTGTAAGAGATTAGTGATTTGACAGCCACATGCATATATATATATATATATATATTTTTGGTATAATTGTTTGTTTTTTGTTCGTATAAACCATACATGCATATACAGTATATATTTTATGGACAAACGTTGAGTACATCTCTCTTTCTAAACACATATACATACGACGACGGTCTCTCTTTTTTTTTTCTTTTTTTTTTGTCAAACACGACCACGGTCTCTTTTACGAACTTTTCTCTATATTTTCAACTAAGTTAAGAGGTTTAGTTTTTTTCTTTAATAATTTTATTCACCTTCTATTCTAGATCTAGGTATCGTTCAGAATTACAAGCAGATTTCTAATACTATTCCAAGATAAATATTGTAAACTCGAAGCAGCTCACAGACCATGAAAACCCGTGAAGGGGAGTAATTATGGCTGGAAATATCTGAACCAATTGGAGAGAAAACTGTCTTGAGCAAATCTCGAGGAAGAAGTAAAGGTGGTGATAACTTTCATGTCGAGGCCTGCTAGTTTTGCTCTTAATATTAGTTGACTTTCCCTGACAATGATGTGGGCTGGTTTTGAAGTGAACATTGTGTGAAGTCTTGAATTTTGTTCTTTCCAAAGTGAGTACACTAGCCTTAACTAATTCATTCAATATGGTTGTTTAGGGTTTATAATAAATTTGATCATAAAACATTCTAAAACTGCAAAAAAGTTTAATCCACAAAAAAGGGTAGCAAAACAAGAACCAATGGCTTAATAAAGGCTCATGGAAATGGGTCTCTTCTGTTTGGGTCCACTTAAGACTTTGTTCTTCCGAGAGATTTAAGGGACCGATTCTTTGTGTTTTGTAATCCTTGGTATACATATTAGACTATTTCTCATCTCGCCGTCGAAGGTAAAATCAATGAAAATTATTGATAAGCTAGGAAAAACTGAATTAGCTACGTAAACTGAGCCCTTCTTTTTTTTTTTTCTTTTTTTTTTATGATGTGAATATATACCTAGAAAATTTTATGCGTGCTTCCAGAAAGCATAGCGTTAACAATGTTCTATTTGGCTCTTGTCTTTTTCGTTAAGTGTACAACATTTATAAACTTGGACATTATATATCATGTGACTACGAAATATATCGATTTTAGACTCATTTAATTTTGACGCGAGGTTGTTGACACTAATACAAGGCTTGTTATATTAATCAAGCTCTCGCCTTTTTTAGTAACATAAACTTATATTAGGAAAAAAAATAATCAAAACAAATTTGAGAGTTTCGACTAACCACAAGCAAACAATCATTATAAACTAAAACTTCTTGACTGATTCTAAGTGATGAAGGATTCGTGTTAATTGACTGTCAACATCTACTTAGGTAGTTAACAGTCATTAATCAGCGCTAATAAATTACCATTTAGTTAGTTAACAGTCGTCAGATATGTTTCAGTAACATGATTAACAAAGAAAAGAAAATGAAATCCAATTTTTCAGAATTTAACCAATCGTAAACAGACAACTACAAGTTTCTTTTTTTTTGAAACTGAACACAAAATAATCATAACTACTTGATCGATTCTAATTGGTGTAAGAATTTGTCGTAAACTACTGCATGCTGATATGTTAGGGAAACTTTTTATATTGTTAGGTACTGTGATTGGTTTTGTGTTCCTGAGTTTTTAAGGTAGGCAAGAATATCATATTAGGTCACTTGTACCGTTTGTATTATCTGAGCAACTATATGGTCCCATCTCTATATATATTTTCACAATCATCAAAATATTTAATATGATTAAAAATTTAAGATAAATTGCGTTTCAATCATTATAATCTGTTTAACACATATGTGTCATATATGTTACTTATTTATACGAGTTTCCATCTGATATGTATTACAAATATATGTAATCAGTTATAGGATTTAATTTTGCCAACATCCACATACGAGTTCCCGACCGACTATTAAATTTTTTTGCATGATCAACACAAGATCAGCGAATATAAATTCTCAACTCAACAGTTTCGGAAAAGTACGAGATCAAGGCATATAAAAATCTCAATCTCAAGATTATTTTATTTTTGTTGTCAACCAATCTAAAGAAACTAAAGACCGAACAAAGATCCGGATTTTTATACATATATACTTCTTTTGGCTTGGACCACGCATATGATTCGTGGAAATTCAAATTATATTCGAATTATACTAGACGAAAATGAGAACACATTATTTTGTCACGTTTTTTTATTTTTCTGTTCCACCTACACGACAGAGATCAGTTCGGCTACGATATTTTCGTATGTATGATATCTGATATCTCTAAAAACGAATTTATAAAGTATCGAAACATAAAGGAATATTCAGTCTAGTAATATTTTTGATTTATTTTACTTCTTGTAAGCATAGTACATATGAAGCCACTCCCCTTATCCGTCTCTGCAATGCTTTTGCATTTCCATTAGTATATACTATTTAATTAAAATGTGAAACCAAAAAAAAAAAAATCAAGGAATTGTATTCGTGACTCGTGATTCGTGAAGCACACATGGCCTTTTCCTGCCAAGTAATTTCGGACGCGAATAGATTGCCAAATGAAGTAGTAATATCACGTGAACATTCTGCTTCACATTCTGACTATGAGCCTCTTTTCTCTCTATATATATATATATATTGGATTATTATTTTATATATATATAAGTCTTCATTTTGATGAATTTTGTAGGTTTTTATAAATTTGATTTTCACGTATTATAATCTTTTATACCCTAAAACTGTTAAATTCTCTCAAAGCAATGTTTAAACCTACAGTTACTTTCTTATTGTCAATGTATATTACTATATTATATTAACTCAACTAATAATGGCTCCTTAATTTAGATTCTAGAATGGGACTCTAAATAAAACAATAAGATAATTCTAATTGTAAATTAATTATTTATACTGTAAAGTCGTAATATACGTCACCTGACTTTTGATGGTAGTCACGCATTAAATATTCGAGAAAGCTAGATATCGGCCAAATTTTATTAAATATGATATATCTAAGAAACCTCCAATTGAATGATTCACTTACTTACTTAGTAGGTAGTACATATGATAATGTCTGGATTGATTAATGTTAGATTAGTTAGATATTATAAATACTTGAATGTGACATAAATTAACTTTCTGTCAGGAAAGGCCTCAAGTCCAGCTAATGTTTGTCTACCTGTTTGGCGAGTTCAGAGTAGAAATAACTATCAAAGATAAGGCAAAACATGTTTCTGGTATGATAGTTTGGCACACACGTAACACAATATAATGCTCTAATTTATTCATGATTGTACCGCGATTGTCTACAAATCATACATATTTCCATTTATAATACTTCTTGGACTACATAGGTTAGGTATTGTTGATACTTGATACTAAAGCGATAACATTGAAAAGTTTATATTGTATTTTGTAATACTAGGTAATTATCCTGCATTATGAATAGCTATACTGAATTTTGGTGTTTTACATATACAAAACATATATATTGTGATATTATATTTTGTATGCAATGTAGGTTAAGTTTATCAAAATTAATAATCGTTTTTCACTAATCATTGTTCGAAGTTCAAACACTAATAGTATTCAGTCTGTTTATTTTCTGCATTATTTATTCTTCATCAGTCGCACTTAAAATTTAATAGAAGAAGAGAGAGGCGAAGCAACTTAAACACGTACATGCTTTTGTCCACATGTCAATTTTGCAAATACTATTTAACTGCCGTGTTTAATTATAATTGCATGTTAACAAGATAAATAGTCAATCTTACAATTGTGTATCGCTGCTATTTATGTCACTCACTATGACGAGTTTCTATTGTCAAATTACATTGTCCATTACGATAATTATCATACTATATATATATATATATATATATATATCTCACAGAAGACTACAATAGATATACATATGCGGTGAGTGAACCCAACCACTGTGCTCAAAACCTTGCTAGCTCTCGTAGTTACACAGCGTGAATCATTTCGAAAAGCAATCATATAATTTTCAATATTCTTGAAATTGGTTAAATTCTAAACTTTGTGGTGCAAAAAACCTCTTAATCATCATGAATATTTTAGAGATTTCTCATAAGAACAACACCTCAGGAATAAAATAAAAAACTTTCTCAGGCACTAACATTGAGGTCTCTACTCCGCAAACTTTCTCCGACGCTGGTGTAGCTCCTGCTCATCGACGTCGGGATCTCTTGTCTCTCCACCTTCTTCTCGTTAATCTTTTCTTTGTTTTTTAAGCTTTTCCCCGTTTTTATTTTTGTTACAAACCTCTCTGGCCTCCTTAAATCCCGATGATTTCTCGATAGGCAGTAATAAAGGGCGACGGTGGTTTCCGGTTAACCCCCTCACCTTTTCTCTGATTGCTTCAGCCGGTGTAACAGATCCACGAGCATCCGACATGCACAACCTCCGATTAGGATGTCGTTTCACCCTTGGAAAAGCTTATATTGAAGCACAAAGTTTAGCAGGAGAACTCCTCTCTGGACCACTAGCTAATCTTTATCCGGTGGAGACGTTGGAGTCACACGGCGTCTCCTTTTCCATGGCAAGAACCCATCCTTCCAAAATTGTTTTTTTGGTGTGGATACTCGATCCAGCCTCTTTCAACAACTCTGGCTTGCTTATGCTGAAGGCTTGTTCACTGGAGCTGCTCAGTCTCTTGCAAATCTATTCATCCTCTCCGTACAACCGTTGCCGCTCACTCAATCCCGCTATGTCAACCATCAAGAGCTTCGGTCTTCTTTTGGGGGGCCTTTCCTTTATTGTCGGCCCATTAACTTCTCAGCAAGCTAAGCCCACGAGCACAAAACCCATATCAAAAATTTCTGAATATTTTCTAAGGCCTCTTCCATTGTTTCTTCGTAATCTTGATGGTAAGGACAGAAGACTCCTTATACATCGTATATCGACAGCTTCGATGTGGGTCCATGAAGATCAATTGCAATCCTTGGTACAAAGCAACCCGTCGTTTATCAATCTTCATCTTAGCGTTTGGCTATTGGGATTTTTGCCTTTGTTTTCAAACAACACCAATGGAGGGAGGAAGATCGGCATTATGACTCCGCCTCTACGGAGCGGTGGTTACCAAAATTTCCTCAACCCCATGTGTCCATATCCCGTGTTCTCTGAACCTAAGCATGTACAATCTACCAACTTCAGGGATATCTTCCACACAATGATTGGTCCAACTCTAGACCTCTCTAAGCCCAGGTACGAGAATTTATTTCTCTTGTTGACGCCCAATTTTAGCCAATGGTGTGGTCAAGTTTACGAACTCTGTGGATTCCATTTGAGTAGTAAAGCATCATTGTTGTTGTGGCGTCTCTCTCTTTCCTTGAGAACCTTGGGTATAGTATCCCTTTCGGCTTTGACCCATGATTCCTATTGCTTGATGTTCTTTGGTAATTGGATATTGTTTCCAATTTGTCCGAGTTTAGTCTACGGCTTTGGTGTGATCAAGGTCATTCTCTACTCTATGGCAATTCTACCAAACATCTATAAGCCCCAGAGCTCCACAAACCTTGCTCAAAAACTTGTCAAGCTACCACCTCGTGTAGGCTTCCTCAAACCGGAGAGAAGTTTAGCTTTGACCCTTATATTAACGCCAACCAGTCTGATGATAGTGGCAATCTCCTCATCCGTTTGGCTTATACATGGAAGAGCTATCGACAATCTTGATCTCACATGTACCAAAACTCCTTCAAGAATTTGGCTCAAAGCTCTCAAGAACCTATTGCCGATTAATCCTATCCTATGTTGTTTTGGCATTGGGGAATGCTTTCTTATCTTGTATTCTAAGCTTTGCTGTAAAATTTTTGTCCTTTGATTAATGAATGCAAGTTGTTTGACACACACACACCAAAAAAAAAAAAAANAAAAATCATCATGAATATTGTGGTTGAAAAAGACAAACAGTCTTATTCATATTCATTAACTTTGATTTGAAACTATGTATAGACCTACTTAAATTTGATAGAGAGATTAAAACCCCACACACACACTCACACACAACAAATGATAGAGACTCGTCATTATGAAATATAATCAATAGTTTTTGTTTTGTCAAAATGTATTGTACTATTTCAAGATTCGATTCACATTTCACTAAAGTTGGTTGAGCCTAATTCAATGTTTGCAACTCAAATAGTAAAAAGAAAACGATATTTTTGTGGCATCGTAATACATGAATCCTCATTTTTAGAGAAGATAGTATCATAGGACAAGTACAAAAAGGCGAAGAAACCGTACTTGAGTCTTGTGACGAGTCCTTTGTTTGGTCATATAAACATGTCAATGGTCGATGAGTCCCCTTTCTACTAACATGCAATAATACCACATTTGCTTTCATAAATCTAAACTATACATTATACTATTCTTGTGTCACAACTCAGAACTTATATATTTTTTTTTCTCATTCTTTTTCTTTTTGCTTTTGTACCTCCAATACAGAATCCAATGTAACAAACACCAATTAATCACTCACACAACCCAATAGTATCAAACCAATTCAACAAAAAAAAAAAATATCAAATTGAAATCTCCCCGCAATTTTTTTCTTGTTTGACAATACAAGTTTTTTTCTTATATTATATACATTACGTATCAACAGAGATATTTGCTTTCAGACCTACTTGTGATCAATGGTCCATGGTCTATAATGAGATCCCTGAACAACCAATTTTTACTAATTACCTCGCAACCTCGAGTTCTTCACCAGCAGAACTTCTTTCTCTGCATCATATTCCTAACCATTAATACATAGAATACCGACTTAGAAGGGCAGCAAAACTAGCTACAGAATGACACTAACCCGGTACTTAGCTTCCTCTTGCCGGTCTATGTAACTCAAAAGTTCATCTTGCCTCATTAAAGCCTCATGCAACGCCTGTTCATCAACACCCATATTCGGTAATAATAAGGTTTATAATGACTCGTTATCAGTACCATTCAAGGTTTAGAAACAGAGTTTCATACCTTTTTCGTGGTGATGAGCTCTGCTTCTAGTGCATCCACGCGATAAACAGCAGCATTCAGCAACTCCTCTTTCTCGTGAGGCATCTCGAATTTCCTCATGCGAAGAGTTTCTAGCTGTTTCTCAAGATCCCCGAGTCTGCTTAAAACAGAGGAAATGACAACCCTTTCAGTGATCGTTGAACGAGAAGGTGAAGGTGGACGGGATTCCCTTGCAGTATGTTCATCACACAGCTCAGCTCTAGCGCTTGAAGGATGCAACTGTGAGTTTTCTTTAGTCAGTGGCAGAGCCAGAGACACGAGTGTGAAAAAGTTCATGAAGAACACAGTTAGCCAACTCCTGATATGACTCACCAATCCTATTTTGCCCAAACTTGATGTATATTGCGGACCTGCAACACGTTCCATTATATTATTACATGCTGTTTCACGTCCGTAACCTCCAAATGTCCCACCGGTCTTACCTTCAGAAGCATTTGACATCTCTTTGGGCTGCCAAGAAACATCCACAACTATGTCCACCATTGGTACACACTCCTCATACTCAGATAAAACAGTAGGACTTGTGTTACCATTGGCTTTGATCTATTAAAATAAGCATAATAGCATATCAGGTCCTGTATAAGAAATTAAGAACTAAGAACTTCTACGTATTTGATGTCACTTTTGTACATGAGAACGCTTACAGTTTCAGTAACAGGAGTCAACTTGGGTACATGATTGTTCAAATTTGTTTTCGGTGAAACCATCTCTTCCAATTCAGACCCTGACTCTGCTGTTGATGGGTCACTAACTTTCATCTGAGCCAAGAGAGGAGAGGATTCTTACAACCTGATAATACACCCAAAAAAACATAGAAAACCTTATGTTGAAACTACCAAAAGACCTTACCCCAGAATCAGTTGGCATATCAGATGAAGATATTTGAGAATCACTGGTTAGGAACGCACCAGCATGCCTACAGAACGTCCCACCACTGCGACCCATCTGCATGAAGACCGAGAAATCATTAGAGTAACATATATGTATCCTTTATATTTTGATTTAATATAAGCATAACAGAAACATAACGAACAATAAGATGTGGAATATTTAGACACAAGCACTCCACCTTTAATATCTCAGGGTCTTTCCACGGTCCTTTATCAGATCTCATACAACCTCCCTGATCTGCACAAGTGCAAGTACCACCGAGAAAATCTGGCAGCTGGCTGAACAAGTTCCAAAATATGGTCAGATACTCAGATGTTAAATCATATTCCAAACGAAACATTGAAGACAAACTGTCTACCTGGCATCAATCATCTCAAGTAATTTTTTCTGGTACTTGTTGCCAAGGACCTATTCAGATCACATTGATACAATTAAGTTTTTTTTCTACAGTTAAAAGTGTAAAAGTGGATACATAGGAACCACGGTTAAGTTACATGTATTTTGGAGACAGTCTTTGGATCAAGAAATGATTTCACCGTGCCCCAAAGTAGCTTAAAACCAGAGCCGGCATTGATGATAAACATACGATGAAGAGTCTGCACATATGTCATATCACATGTTATTAAAACAATGCTCAAAAACAGGTTTTGCTTACAAAAAAATCAATGGCTGCCTGACAATACCTCAGGGTAGTTATCACTATCAATCTTTTGCAGCTGGATTATGAGATCTCGAGCAGTTTTAGTGAAATTTTTTAAGCCCTGCCAATATATTTCAGACGATTCAGTAAGCATAAGGAAACCTACACATGAAAAAGGTTCCAGAATTTGGGTTAAAAATGTACCAGGCCTTGGACATCTAGGATAGTTGTACTGGAGTCAATGTGTCTCTTAGCAGCAATGCAGCAAGCTGGGAATTTGACAGTAATAGTTTTCTCAAACTCTTTAACATGATATCTCAGGTATCTTTCCAATGTAGTGACTTGCATGAGTTTGCTTGCGTCGACTTTTCCTAATCTTTCAATGTAAACAGGTCTTCCTTCCTTATCAACACCATGATATCCCTGAGGGTAGCACTTGAGGACTTCATCCAATTCCGGAAACTCAAATTCCTGAAGTGAAGGAACTTAGTCAGCAACTATCTGCGGGTATTGACACAAATACTTTTGCGCAACACACGAAAATGACAACTTTATAGTACCTCCAAGATAGTGTCAGTGCCAAAATCCCTTCTCCATTGGATCATGTTAGTCCACATTAACTTTGCTTTTCCAAGATCAAATTTCCTAGCAAACAGGAACCTGCAGAAAGAGTCATGAAAACAAACAAACAATGTTCTCTCTACTTCATATCAAATATACTTATAACACAATGAAACACGTCCATGATCTCAACATCGACATAAAACAGTGATTAAGTAGAACACAAGATGGATTAAAAAAAAATGGAAACCTCAACATCATGTGATAATCATCAAGGCTAGGAGGAAGCAAATGGTCAGAGATGAGTGAGTGTCGGAAATCAGAAACATATCTTAATTCTTCAGCATCATGTATGTCTTCGAAGGTAAGAGAGAGTGTCCGGTCAATGCTTCTCCCCCCCCTGCTGCTGCTGCTGCTCCCTTTCCTCTTCAGGGAATCTCTGAATTTGCTTTTGGAAGAAGATGATTTCTTCCTGAAAAGACCACCAATTCTAGCTTTCTTGTCATCCTCTGAAACTTCCAAATCTGACTTCTTTTCTCTTTTATCACCACCACCATTGTTTGAGAAACCTTCAAAACCAGACAAAACAATAAATAAGGTCAAAACCATCAAATAAAAATGATAACTTTTATAGTTTTGCGAGTGATGAAAATCTCCACTCTCAAAAAACCAAATCGGAAGACTTACAAGGTCTTGTGAATCGATCGAGAGAGCCCGACATGAGGAGAATACTCAACTTGTGTGAACTCCAAAAAATAAAAATAAAAAATCGAAACTTTAGAATTTGGAGAAAAAAAAAAAAAAAAAAAAAACTGAAATCGGAATTGAAGGAAAGGGATGGGGGGGGGGAAGATGAAGAAGTAACTGAGGAATTTATTACTATTAAATTTATGGTTTTTCGTTTATGCGAATGTGAGAAATCAATGTTAGCAGAAGTAGTAATCTTCACGGCCGCCGGGAAATATCGTAGCCATTATTAATGTTGAGAAGATTCGAATATTTTTTTCTATTTTTTTCGTCTGCCTCTTCGTTATTTTTCACCTACAAAATTATTTACGTTATCATGACACGTGGCGATTAGTTGCTCGATCATCATGTGAAACCTCCTCTTGGCGGGAACTCGCTTCCAGTTATTACATCACACGTTAATTCGGTTTATTCTGTTTTTTTTTTAGTATTTTCTTCTTCTTCTTCAAATTGAGAGTTTAGTAGTATTCCTAGTTAAATTATAAATCAGGGTCCAAAAGGATGATATAAAGTTCTAATTAATTTTTAGTTAGACTATTTTTTTTTGTTTATGCTTTATGCATACAAAAATACACAGCACCATAAAATCAATAATTATACATCCGGATCCGGTCCTATTTCCGATGATCGGCTTATGATTTTTTTTTTTTTGTAAAGACAAATCACAAAAGAACCTTCAATAATTTTTTTTTTTTTTTTGTCAATCAAGAACCTTTAACGATTATGATTTTTTATATATAATTAAAAGTAGAGTAGGATATTTTAGAAGATCAATAATGTAATAAAATATGTACACATCACGATCACGCTACATACATTTTTGTCCGTTGTCATGAGAATTATTAACTAAACAACCAGTACGTGCACAAGTGTAGATAGAGTCATAGAGAAAAGTATTTTACAATCTCTCTCCAGTCTCCATCATACCAGAGAGATATTTTTTGTTTTTGTGGAAGCCTTTCTCCCACCCACTTGATCTCAAACTTCTGGTAGCAATGGCTTCTTTATTATTTACTTAAAATCATCCTAATATCAATTACCTTGCTTGGTCTCCGAAAACACACACAAAAATTAATTACTACTTCTGTTTGCGTATTTAAGCCAATTGGATGAGCTTTGTATTACAGTACCTGTCATGTGTACTTCCTTAATTTGCGTTTTGCCTGAAACTGGCCAAGCTTGTCTCTCCACTCAGCTGCAATGCAAAATCAATGGCAAAATCGATCTTTGATTTCTTGAACGAAAAAAACATAAGAAACTTTCACACACCATTATTTTCTCAATGAAAAACATGGACATTTTCACCAAACAGAGCGCAACACTGCATTATAACGGGGAATATATGCTTCAAGATTAATGCATATGGGAAGGGGTGAGAGCAAAGCTTACCGGCTTCATCATACCGTTCTTCATCAACAGCTTGCATCATGTTCCTCAATAAATCAAACTCTTTTGTATCAAAACAAGGCTGACCATTTGGCCTAATGCAATGAAAACAATGTTACTAAGTTTGTTAACTTACCAGCAAAAGAAAGGATCTTAAAATGACTAATTTCACATTTCAACCTGTCTAGTTCGGTGAATAATAAACCATCTGAAGCAGGTGTTTGCTTTGATAGCTTTCCCGAATCAATGACTCTCATTCCATCACTATAAGCTAGATACTTGTTAACTTGAATAGGTACCTAAAAAGAGTGAGTATTGACACCATTTTTCAACAGTTAATACTCGGTTAAATATGATATCATGAAGAGAACTCTTGTGTGATTGTTTCTCTTCAAAAGAAAGTTTGAAAACATGGTTATAACTATACCTTGCATCTAACAGCTATGTTAATTGCATCTGAAGGACGGAGATCGAAGCTAACACACTCCGACTTATTACCACCAACCTGCAATCCCATCATTCAGAGCAGCCTTAGCAATACATTACGGATTTTAAATTTCAAAAGAAAACATTTGGAAGATGCATTCCTAGGCCAAAATTGCAAACCTTTGAAAGGTATAACTCTGCAAAATATGCCTCGTGTACTCTTGTGGTAACTCTAACAAGCCTAACCTGTAGAAAAATAGTTGGAACTTCTTCGTATAAGAAATTTGTATCGCTAAAGGGAAAATAATAGGAAAAAAAAAAGAGGGACAGAGGGACCATAACACTTACCTCGTAACCCATTTTTTGGACCATCTCCTTTACCACTTGGTACATAGTGGGTCTTGCCTACACAACCAGTAACCAAGAAAATCCATAAACCTTCTCTTCATAACTACTCTTGACTGATTCTAACAAAACCATAATACAATAATAATAAAACCATACTATTTGAACATTTGTCAATGCTGCCATGAGTAACACACTAGGCATCTCCACTGCAATGTAAAAAAAAAACAGAGAAAAGAGATTCAAAAAACGGGGACAAAAAAAGCTTGCAAACGAAAGAATTGAGTCTTGATATCACATACAGACGATAATAGGAAGAAGAAGACCAGTTCCATCTTCCATTTTGAGCACAATAGCAGAGTGTGGAGCATAATTTGGAAGATTCCCTCCCTGAGGATTGTTATGGACACATCTAAGTTGCCTACCATCCCTCATCTTCACCATGAAACCATCTGGTCCACTCTTTACCTCAACTTTACATACAAAACAATACATTAACAAACATACAAGAAGAGGATGAGAGTGAACTCATGGTTTAATTACTGATTATTAACACCGCGGGATTACCAGCTTCCAGTACACTAGAGTTGACATAATCATCATCGTTCTCGTTGAAATTCTCAGCTGTGCTTCCGGTACCATCAGAATGCGAGCTGAAAAGACATTTTATACTCTTACACCTCCCAAGACTTACTGTAGCAACCTGGGACTTAACATTTCTGGTCTGATTACCACCCCAGAATTGGTTTCTGAGCAACCTAGGTTTGGAAACAGAGCACTTGACAAGTGAAGCAGAAGCAGAGACACTCAATTGTCTGGGACGAACACTAGGGCAAACAACCGGTGTCTGAAGCGACCTCATCTCCACTCTGTTCGTGCAGAACCCAGAAAAAAACGAGGACTCAAAATGAAAACTTTTCGTATCCAACACTACCAACATCACCAAAACCCTAACTCGATTTTCAAAATCACAAACGAATTCCAAAAATAGTACTAACTACTATATTTGCTAGAGAAATCACGGATCAACACAACAACTTAACGGTCAGGGGGGAAAAAACAAACGATCGGTGTGTTCTTGATCAAAAGAAGTGAAAACTATAATTTATTTATATCATCTAGTAGCTGAATTGACCAGACCACGCAATCGCATAATATTCGTTGAATCTCTCCTTTGTAATTGAAAAGAAAAAACATAGGTAGTGAGATCTTCTTACCTACAAATTCGTAAGATTCGATTGGATGGATCAACAGAGAACTCTAAAAAGAAGAATCTCGCACAGACAGATCAACAATAACAGAGGAAAATAAAATAAAAAGAATCTCTGTGACTCTGTCAAGTTTATCGACTCTCATGTTTGCTTCAATTGACGAATTTACCCTTTCACCGATGTTTTGCATTTGCTTACAATAGGTTCAATACATGGTCGTGGAGAAAGGATAAAAATGAGAATTCCGATGTATAAGCCGTGAATGGTGACGTAAAAACTCGTAAGAAAGAAACTGACAAGTCATCAAGTAACAGTCACCGAATAAATTAAGCCTAAATGGACGCCACGTGTATGGCGCCTGTGTCAGGGATGGTTATGGATAGGGTTGTTAATGTTGATGTGACACTAGTGGGATGTGTAATACTGTTTTCTAGCTTTGGTGCTACGCCCATTTACATATATAACGGCCCAAGATTTTCAGTCCGTGAGGAGTGACCGAGTGAGGTTGATCATCAGCCTCCACGAGAACCACGACCGCAAGTACTGTATGTATTGATATTTAAATGCGTTTAATGCCACATTTCTAAATAAGATAATTTCAATTTTTTTATCTAACATAATTGATATATTTTTTTTTATCTTGCATAATTGCATAATTGATAATAAAATAAATTTATATAACTAGATCACTTTGTTTAGCTCAATTCCTTTCTCGGGTGCACAACACGACACACCTCTTCGTATACAGACAATCTATAAGGACAACCTTTGTCGCCACTGTACAAGGAACAGTACAAAATTCTCCAATTCAAAAAACAGTGAAGATAGATCTGTGAAAGTGTTATTTCTGTTTAGAACAAAAACAATTAATGATTAATCCTCGTCTTCATCACTACCATAGTCTTGGAATAAAGACACTAAACTGGTTTTAGCCACACCATTGCTCTTCTTCTCCTCTGGTTTTGCAGAACTTGGTTGGGATTGCTTCTTGATGACTTTTATGTTGAACAAATGTTTGCTGGTAGCTTGTTTCTTAGGCTCCTTTGGTTTATCTGATTGAAAAAAGGAGATTCCCATTAAAGGTTATTCAAGTGAAAAAAAAAAAAGAAAATCAAAGTCGTACACTTCAAAAGAAAGATTGATATAACCCACCTGCAGAAGAACTAGTCAAAATATCTGTGGGGTTGCTTAGACTTTCCTCTGATGCCTTTCTCTTCTGTATTCAAATTAAAAAAATTAACAGTTAGTCGTGATTCAAAAACAAAATCAACACATGGTGATAGAACGAGACAGATACACATACCTTTGAAAGATCTGAAGATGATCCTTTCTTCTCCTTATTAAGGCTGGTAGAACCAAAGCTCTCATCATCATCGTCATCAAAGTCGTCATCTGCAATCCTCCTAATAACTTCTTTTTGTTTCTGCATTTCAGATGAAATAGGAAATATGAATGAAGTTTAGCAAAGCTTAGTATCATGTGAGAACCAACATTTACACAAGAATGATATGAAAACTTACACCAAATATAGACTTTATAACTGCTTCATCTTCTTCTTCTATTCGTTTTACCTGTCAAAAGAAACATAATTTATTGCCTCAGTCAGCGATAGAACTTAACATATCAATAATCCAGAAGAATTTTATGAGAGAGAGGTACACTACGATATAAGCTGTGCAAAGAGCAGCAAGATGGCTTGCTTATTAAGAACGACGAAATTTGGAATTGCTGTTTCTTACTAACTTAAAAACTCTTATGTCTATTAAGAAGCAACAGAGCGACAGGAACATACCTTTTCAGCACCTGTTCTTTGCAAGGCCTCCAGCATTGCATCTACGCTCACATGAGCATGTCTAGTCTGCAAAAAAAAAAAAAAAAAGTAAATCAGTACAAAAAACTTATCCGGCAGTGTAACCAAAAGTATCTGTGATCAAAAAAGGAGAAGATACTAAAGGGCATCAGTCTCATACCTTCATAGATTTCATTTCATCAAGTGCAGCTATAATGTCCATTTCTCTTTTAGAGTCCAAAGTTCTGTTCTCCAAGGATTTCATCGCATCCCCCATCTCCTCAGCATCTCTTTTCTGTTTATCCTTATCAACCTCCTGCACAGACGAAAGCAAAAGTAAATTAGTAGACATCAGTATCGGGTTCGTAATCCTCAAAGCTAAATGTTCTGAAGTCCTTACCTCATCTTCAGCACGCCAGGGTTCATAATTACGAGATGCCCCAGATTCGACAATGTAATCAGAATTCTGTGGATCCGTCTTCATTGTCAGCTCTGCAGAACACTTGGTGTGCACTTGAAGTAGAATCGAAATATTTGAATCCCAAGATACGTCTGCATATCAGGGAAAAAAATAAACCTTTTTATTAGAATAAGCCACACAAATAACATTATGGTAAAGGCAACTCAAAATAGCTCAAATTCTCGAAACCCTAAAACCCCAAATCTGAAATCGTTTTCAAGATAGGTTGAAAAATTAACGAACTGACGACAATAATCTCGATATTTCTTTCACTGAAACCCTAAAAAAAATCAGATGAAACTCCTAAGCATCCGTATCAAAAATTTACACAAAGGTTACGGCAAACACATTGAACCTAGAGATCAAACCAAAAATCGAATCGAATCGATTGAATTACCTCGCCAATGACGTCTTCTTTACGGGAATTGAATTTGGTTCCCTTGTAGATATAGTTTCCTCAGGTACCGCATCGGACACTCATTGGAAGCATCATACGAACCTTGATCTGCTGGTTCTTCGGTCGCCGGACCCTGGGAATGAGCTTAGGATCGAAGTCCGGCGGATAATACTTGTTCAGCACCTTTCGTTCTCCCATGTCTTCGCCTCTTTCTTCTTCCTCCTCCTCGAGCTTCTTCTTCTTCTTCTGAGTAAAATCACGGGTAAAAAGGAAATTTCTCTTTTATGGATTTCACGCTTTCGTTTCTGTCTCGACTTCCTTGATATATATACCCCGTCCGAAGCACCGCTACGAGAAATCGGGTCATGGGCTTGGGCCTGAGTTATCGGGCTGTGTTCAATTTTGGGCTAATATAAAAGAGTCGACCACAATTACCGGGTTATGCGTTCGGGTCACGGGTAGCTCGGATCATAATGATATTTTTTCCTTTTACCATTTATCATAGTAGTTACAATGTTTGATCCGGATGATGGGAGAAG
The DNA here is from genome assembly GCF_000633955.1 of Camelina sativa. Taxonomy (NCBI): domain Eukaryota; kingdom Viridiplantae; phylum Streptophyta; class Magnoliopsida; order Brassicales; family Brassicaceae; genus Camelina; species Camelina sativa. The sequence goes on from NC_025698.1 coordinate 9,477,084, forward strand.
CACAGCATGACATAGATTCTTTCTTGCAAAGAGTCCAATTACTTTGTGTACTCAAAATCAAGATATAGTGGTAATATCTTTATGCGAGGCTGAATTCATGACAGCTAAGCAGCGAAGTAAGCGATTTGGCTTCAAGACTTGCTTAGTAAAATTACAGCATCATAAAATAAAAAATTTATCATTCTTATGGATAATAAGTATGCAATAGCCTTAATGAAAAAAACTAAACATATACACCAAAGATATCACTTCATTAGATAATACATTGAAAACAAATAGGAGTTGAACATGTTCCAGGAGTAGAGCAAAAGGCGGACGAGAACATACTAACGTAGACACTTGGAAGAAACAAGTTCAGAGAAATGAATGAGTTCATAGGTATTCAACACTTGGAAAAAGAACTTTTCAAACTTAAGGGGATAATGTAAGAGTATTCTTGAAGATAGTTTGAGTTAGAAGTTATCCTAATCCTACCGAACTATGGACTTAAGATTAGTCGATCTAAGAGTTATCACGATATGTTAAATTACCTATTTTGAAAATGAAATTGTCTAAATCTTTCTCTATATAAGGAGATGTAAGAATGTTTATGAAGAGGTTGAGAGATTAAGAGATTGTGAAAGATTTTAGTTGTTGAGTTATTTTTCTAAAATTTAATAAAGAGATGAATTTTTTATACAATCTTTGTGTTCTCTTGATCTTTCTTTCTACACTAAACATTCTTGACCAAACTAGCTGGATACGAAGTCCATCACCTGTTTTTGTCTCTATTTGACACTTATTGTTTACAGCTAGCTGGTCAATTCAAAACTATAGTTCACTGTTCTTTTAGATTTTTCTTATAATCTATCTCACCTCTCATTTTGAAAATCTTATCTCGAGACTCATATGATTTAGATATTTCCACAGTTATATCATTAGCATTTATTTTAGATAGAGAAATAACGTGCACAAGCCGATTACATCTACTGCATAAAACCACAATTCTTGACGAGTTAACCAGAAGCTTCTTCCAACTCCGGTGCAGGATCAAGTCTCACCGGAGAAACCAAAGGATCCTTCACAATCCGTCGAATCTCCGATTTTTCACCCCATAAGCTATACTTGAGAAACGCAACCACAATGCCACCCACAAATTTCCTCATCTCACTCTTTTTTCCTTTCCCATTCTTACACATACAACCGGCCATAAACCCGACAAAACCGGGCAAATCATCGTCCAACATATCCATATGTCCGAAATCCGCAGCCACGAAGTGAGATTTCGTCGCCTTACACTCTTTGTAAAACTCCTCATGGTTCAAGTCCGCTGGTGCGCATGGCGGCATCACGTTGTTCCTCTTCGGTCCGAGTCCCGTTCCCACCACTGCAATCGGTATGTCCAGCTCGAACGAGTCCGGTTCATAGGTTAAGATATGCGGATCTGTTCTCATGCATTTGTTGGCTCCTGCTACTGGATCAATTCCTATTAAAGCTGAAAATTTAAAGGACGGGGCTAATGTTGCGGCGTGGCCTAACGCAACAGCAAACGCGGTTTTCCCGCCACGGCTGTGTCCCACGAGTGCGGTGTATTCGCCATGAGCGTTTACTGAACTTGGGAGGTGAGCTTTGAGGTTCTCTGTTGTCCAGTTTATAACACTTCCAGCATCGTCCACTTCCACTTGCCCTCCCGGCGGCATTAATTTGCATAACTATCATTTCCAAAAATATGTTAACAATTTATACAGATTCACCTAACAAGCAACCTCAACTATTCATATGTTCTTTATTTAATTGTAGTAATAATAATGTAAAAATAATTACCTGTGGGGCAACAAGAATGTAGCCATGAGAAGCGACGTGGTTAAGAAGGTCAGAGTAGAAGTAGTTGTGGAGATAAAAGCCATGAAAGAATAAAACGACGGGATAATTTCCGGCGACTGTTGGGGAAATGATTATCACCGGCTTTGGTGGCGCCGTTAAATCGTTTCCAGAAGGATCCGCCGTTATCACGATTGTCGGAAGGCTGCCCATCTCAAACGCAGCTGGAGTTGCCACCGAGAGAAGCGTCTGACTGTCATGATCATCTATGGCCTCCATTTGTATCATTATTATAAAAGACTAAAGATAGAGAGAGAGTAGTGTCAAGATTTTACTATGTATGAGTATTTCGAGATCTAGCTACTTGTTTGTATATTATATAGATGAGATTTTTCTTATCCTTTTTCTTTTTTATGTGGTTATCGGCTTCTCGTAATAAAATGTAACAAATTATTTTCATGAAAACGATAAATGCATGGGCTCCGCATACATAAAAGAGCACGTGTTGATTCCAAAGGTTAAAAGTTTGTTATAAACTTATAATAGTGTATAGTGTGTGGATACAATAAACTAGGCAAAATTATTGAATCACCCAACAACAATAAACACATGCCAACAAGAGGCAAGAGATGATGTGCTGCTGCAGAATCATGAGTTTGTTAATTAAGAATGATTGTAAATTTGTAATTTAGTAGTGTTAAGCATAACCATTGTATTTTAACAACAAAATAAAAGACTCTCAGAAGTCAGAAATCCGCAAACTCAGAAGAGATGGTCACAACTTCGATTCTTACGGCTCCTTTAATGGGCACAAGTCTTTTTTTTTTTTGGAGTTTGAAAATCAAGAGATATTTCATCCTTTGGTTGATTGTGCTCATTCATTAAATGTGGCAGATAGATTTTGGTAACAAGTCGTCAAGTCGTATCATCTTCTGGATAGATTCATGTTTGGAAAGCTTTTATTCTAACTGTAATGAGTGATCTACATCTTTTGCTGTCTCTCATGTATTTATATTCTCTGGGAAGATGTATCCTTGGCAAGCCCTGTTCATGTTAAGGTTAGAGAATTTATTTGCTCCAGTCACATTCTAATATTATTGCTGGGTCGATAACTATTTCCTCCAGGAGACCTCTGTTTTCTACCCTTGAGAATAGGTGTCTTACGGAGAAGAGCATAAATGGTCAAGACTTATCGTCTCAATTGCCAACTATTGAGGTCTATGTTACTGGTTGCTTCTCAGGAACACCCATCGATTTAACCAAGACTCTGCAACTTGGTTTGAGAAAGAAGCAGAGTAGAAGATTGGCATTAAATTCAATCCCTGAGTATGAAACTGCAGAGCCTCAGAAAGACACCTCCTCTGCACTTGATCTTCAGGTAACTTTCAAGTTGTCATTTGCCATGATTAAAAGTTCTTCTTTCATTGTTCTAAGATATAGCATATGCCTGGTACAATCCTCTTTCTTCTCAATGCCTCCCAGTTTTCTTGAACATTTTGTATTGTGTTCAACACATTAATTGCTATCCCTGATCGAAAATTTATATTTCATAACATGTTGGATCCTCCTCTTTCCCCATTAATTACATGTATGTTGGTAGTTTTATGAAGATAGAAGTCATGTATAAACTGGAGTGGGCGAGTCTCCCCCTGATGGATTTAGCATGTGGCTTGGACACAGTTTACGACTGAAGAGATAAATAGAAATCTCTCATTTGCCTCTAAGTTCTTACCCTTTGGTCTGCTGTTTCTATGACCCACATATCTTTGTCACTTACACAATCCCCCAATATTTGCTTTGTTGTAATGATGTGATTTAAAGTCTGTTGCATTCATTGGGGATGGATCATTGAAGAAATTATCACTCTTTGTATAGTGAGTATCATTCCTTTTGTCTGTAGGCAACAGAGTATGCGAATTACAAAGAGGATTACGAAGGAGACATGTATTGGAGAAGTGAGTGCATAGATGGAGAGATGTCATGGTTTAATGCAGGTGTAAGGGTTGGTGTTGGGATTGGACTAGGTGTCTGTGTTGGACTTGGGATTGGTGTCGGTCTTCTCGTTCGTACTTATCAATCAACTACCAGAAACTTCAGGAGGAGGCTTCTCTAGCTAGTTTAGTAATGTATCCATTAGCACCTTTTTTTTACCTTGAAATTTTGAAAGAATCATCTTTTAAAAACCGTTTGGGTGTGGATATTTTGGTATTTGTTTTGCTGTAAATAAACGAGTGAGAGTATAGCTTTTTTGTATTCAGAATTCACTGAGTTTTTGGCTTCAGTGCCTTTGAATATATTTGACTTAAACTATTGATTCTCGTTTGTAGTCAATATATGCCAATAATAAGAGTTACTTTTTCTAGTTTAAACGGACAACCATCATGATCCCTGCAAAAGTGGTTTCAATCATGTACATGTAAGAACAGAGTAAGAATTCTTATAACTCGTAACCATGAAATACATGTTGTACTTATTGACTATTGAGTGCCAGACTCACTACTCATCATCCACAAGAATACAAGATACAAAGAAAAATTAAATATCTTCCACTTTCACAAACTTGCTGCTCTGCCTTTGCAACATAAAAGTGCGAACTAACTCTTGCCAACACATATCCTACTTATGCAATCCTTCCCTTAATATTCTTCCGTTGTTCATAAGCTCTCCATGGTTTTTTCAATACATGAATCATTATTTTCCAAAATCTAGGCCAACAACAAGTCTACACAGTTTTCTTGTTCTTCAGTTGTTAAAGAGAATTCAGAAAAGCAAAAGACTGCAGTTTATCTAGAACAAAAAAGGATCCGTAGCCAACCTTAAAAACATTCCTCCTCGTTATTGCAGATTGATCTTTCACATTTGAGCCGATGGATTCCTTTTGCTACTTTCTCGTTTGTAAGCCAAAGTATTATATAACGGACAGGGGCTTGCTCACTTAAAATGGTCTCTAAGTACAAGCAATTAGGACAAGTAACAATCAGACAAAAGTCATCATAAGTGATAGGCTAACCAATTGAAGGAAATTAAAAACCTTATCATTAGAGGATACACGGACCAACCTCTTTACAACTCTTCAGGTTTATCAAGATGCATATGAAACAGCAAGTATCAGAGAGTAACAAGACACACAGTCCGGAGGGAAGGAGAAGAGCCGGGCCAAGAACAAAACTTAACCAATTCCGTACCATCTCACATCCTTCCACGAAACCAAAAACTGTTATCTTTTTTATGAAGGGTTTTTGACCTGCCAAGCAAGCGCACCTGTCATGGCAAAGGTCAGATACATCATCCCCTCCTTACTCTCTCTTGTACATCTGTTTCTGGTCAGAATGAAAGACCAAACATAAACCTCTGGAAGCTGTGTAAAGTTTTGTCAATGAGGGTTGATTAGAGTATCAACTAGAGATGATAATATGATAATATCATCTAGAGATGATACTTACATCAACGAGAGTTGATAATCAGATCATCGAGAGAGATGATATATATGATCTGATCAACGAGAGATGATATGATCAGATCAACGAGAGTTGATTGAAGCATTATCAAGAGATGATAACAAGATCAACGAGGGTTGATTGGAGGATCATCAAGAGATGATATGATGAGACCAACGAGAGCTGATCATAATACCAACGAGAGACGGGATTTCATCGCATCCCCCATCATGATTGGAAGACCAACGAGAGATGATCATAAGACCACAACGAGAGTTGACTGAAAGACCAACGAGAGACGTTGATTGGAAGATCATCGAGAGATGATTGGAAGACCAACGAGAGATGATCATAAGACCACAACGAGAGTTGACTGAAAGACCAACGAGAGACGTTGATTGGAAGATCATCGAGAGATGATAAAAAGACCAACGAGAGTTGATCATAAGACCAACGAGAGCTGATCATAACCAACGAGAGTTGATTGGAAGATCATCGAGAGATGATAAAGAGACCAACGAGAGATGATAAAAAGGCCAACGAGAGTTGATCATAAGACCATCGAGAGATGATCATAAGACCAACGAGAGTTGATCATATGTGTTTTTGTCCATGCGCCTCTATATGAATGCGTTATACCTACAAGACAGAATGCGAAAAAGAATGAGTCATCCAAATCTAACCAGAAGATTGAGAAACAAGGCATAGACAAGAATGTACCTCGATGGACAGGCCTGAAAACTCAACAATCCATCCCGAATAAGCGATAAGGATCAGCGTCACTCCTGGATCATCCGAACAAGACAAGCCAAACCATAAAAATAAGATCATCGGTTTAGATAAGGAGATATAAAAGGATAGTCATATTAAGAAAAGCAACAAAACAGAGACATCTACAAGATCCTTCTAGAGCGTTAATTATATATACCAACGACGGTTGATGAATGATGATTGGATCAACGAGCCTTGATTATATAGATCAACAAGGGTTGTTGATTGGATCAACGAGGGTTGATGGTGTTAGAATCAACGAGGGTTGATGATTGGATCAACGAGGGTCGTTGATAAGTATCGATGAGGGTCGATGATAAGTATCGATGAGAGTTGATGATTGGATCAACGGGAACTGGTCAGGACATGTTTGTGCCATGCAAATCTCTACAAGAATACCAAAAACAAAACAGAGTTAGAAACTTAAGACTTCATACGGACGAAACACAAACCAGAAATCGGATACTACATGATAATATGTAAGCAAAATATCCGAATGATATATATATGCGTAGATAACAACGTACCTCGATGGATCGATCAATCGACGCAAAAGATCAACAACTAGGGCTAACCAGCAGAGATCAACGAGAATTGAACAGATGTGAATAAATCGAGCAAAACCCTAAAGAGATGATAAAGAGATTAGAAACATAATCAAAGAAAGCAATAAGAATCATCGACATGCAAAACAAAGAAAAAGGATACAGAAGCTATGAACAATCATCAATCACATTTTTTTCATATATATATACAGAGGGGGAGCAAAACCCCAAACCGAGCCGGATTGGGATTTCGAATAGATCCTACGGTTGTTAATGGTTTTAGTATAACGCAATCGACGGTGCAGATCATGAATCACAAAATATAAAAGACGGTTTTATAAGTAAAGGCGGTTAGTTGTATGTTCTAGATGGTTAATCTATATACACTAAAAACCATTCTGTGTTCCAGAAACTAAGAGAGCCAGAAGGAAAAGTTCTGAAGATGGATCCTAGTTCAAGTACCAATGGCTCCACGTTTAAGTCTTCTATGAAAAGGCACTTAAGTTCCGTCAGCACCAAGTGGAGTAAACCCTTAGCCAGAGATTCTACATCGAAGAAGAGCTTTTGGTCCAGACATAGTAATAAAGGATTAAGTCATTCTTCGTATACCTCTTTTCTTTTATTCTGTTTTTCCATTGTTTCGTGGGGATAATGTTTACCAATGAGAACAATCAAACAAACAGAATGCAGAAGAAAAAACAGGATTGGCTAGATCTGTCTGTACTAAGAGTCACTACTTCTCTACAGAAAACATGAGACAGATTCTCCACATCATTTTTATTTTATTCTTTGCTCAAAAAGGGTTGTCCATCTTCTCGACTACGCTTTGCAATCCTGACTTGTACGAAGGATATAGCAGTTTCACTCCTAGTTTGTTCTTCATGTGTTGGTTACGGACTCGCTTTTCACCTCTCAATGAACTCTCCTCCCGAGACTCATACACAAATGGGAATGGTTTTGTTTCTATAGTCCCTGGCCAACGTTTTTCAATCAACTCCAAGGCATATTCAAACACCTCTTCTCTTGGTGCTGGATCGTCATCGACAACATTGTAGATTTCCCTGCAATAATGGTTGGATCATCAACCTCAAAAAAAGAAGGATCATATTTGATCTCAGAAACTGGACATGAAAAAGGGATTAACCATAAATATATACCCTGATGATGGCTTTTCAGTGGCAGCTTGAAGAGCTTGGCATATATCTTCAACGTGGACTCTTGATGTGAATTTCCGGGAGGCTCTTCTCTTTTGACCTTCAGATAAACGATCCCGCTTTAACAAGGTATCAATCGCACTGCAGCAAGAAACATTCATCTTGAGAAACAATTTTCTAAAGCCTAAGTAGGCAAAGCACAAGCAGAAAAGCTGTAAACAACCTTCGACCAGGTCCATAGATACCCCCAAGTCGAAGGATTTGAGTCGAAACACCAAGCTCACGACCCAAGCGTAACCATCCTTCCTCTGCAGCTAACCTCAGTTTGGCTGACTCAGTTTTAGGATTTGGAGAATGACTACAATAAAAGACCTTTAGAGTCACCATCTTATGCTTATTATGAAATAGAAGAGATGAAATCTGAAAGAAGTAAACCTACTCTTCAGCAACCCACGCACCACCACAATCTCCATACACACCTGCAAGCATCATCTTTTTACTCAACTAAAACCAAGGAAAAGACTGAACAGAAGAACGAGAGAACTGTAGATTCCTGTCTACTGTGAAAGCAAAAAAGCATTGATATAACAAGGAAAGGGAAATACTTGTTGATGAGAGATAACAAAGCCACTGAAGATTTCCACCTGAAAGCTTGTCTCTGACAAGTTCTACATTCCGCAACATCTTTTTTACAAATGATCAAAAAGATAAGTTTTTGTCAATCAGGAAGAGATATCAAACAATAAAAGCTGTTGAAAGAAAACAAACCGGATCACCAATGTCTGCTAAAGGTGGAATCGAAACGAGCAGGTGAGTGTACTCTTTCACTGAATCTAGCAAGCTCAATCTGATTTAGTAGGAAACAAAAAAAAAAAAAAGAGTTCAAGACTCAGTTTCAGAGATTACCACCAGGAGAAACTGCTGCGTAAAGAACAAACACTTACTCAGTTGAATCTGCAGAAAATAAATTAAGATCAATTCCTCTCTTTTCCCATTCTTTCTTCTTCGTATCACTCCTCCAACTCCCTGAAACCAACCTAAAAACCTCACCATTATGTTCTAACAAGTATAGATTTGATATAATCATAATCATATATGACCCTAGAGAAGTTCATATCAGACCAGTCTGCTTCTTTGAGCTGCTGCGCGAAAAAGCCTCCGACGAATCCCATCCCGAGAATGAACATACGCTTCCGGGACTCTGAATCTATTTCACCGGATCGAGAATCTCCGATCGCTGACAATGGCAGGGATAAGATAGCTCTCCTACGAATTGAAAAATCAAGTGGTCTAGGGGTTAAACGGAGAGGAATAAGCTCCGGCGATAAACCTGGTAACTGAAAAACCGCCATTGAAATCGGAGCACTGATAGCTCTGAGGTCGTCTTTCGTAACGCAGTTGACACTGACTCGTAAAATTACATGCCGTTTTGAGTAGCACAGTCACAGTAAAAAGTCTAAAAAGAACGAGCTTGTGCGCCGTTTGGTTTTTAAAAATTAGAACAGTATGCCGTTTCTGTTATCCAGTGAGAACTCTAGACAGAGGAATCTTGAAACATACAACCACAAATCAAGAATTTAAATTGAAACGATGGTCACACTTGCAAGTATCCTTTATACCACCGTGAATCTTATACACACATATCAATATTTTTTTTGGCTTACGAGTGTACTATCCACAAAAAGCAACCCTAGACATCTACTATTATATTCCACAGAGAAATGGGTGTATCATGCCTAAAACTATAAAAATGCAAAAGCACATTTTCTTGTGCTTCAAGAATCATGTCCTTTGTGCTAAGAACCGATTATATCAAACAACAAAGTCATGTAAGTGGTGGGAATTGGAGAATCTGCTTTCTTGCTGGTTGCTTCCGCCAATGTAACGGTAATCATCGAGACCAAAACCTTGATAGTTCATCAGAGTGTCGTAATCCGCTGACCGGTTCATCTGTTGTTGTTGTTGTTGTTGTGGCTCATCATCATTGCCTGAAACACGATCCGGTTTGATTTCGGATGAGAAGGCAATGTTTGTTGTGTCTACAGATGAATAAGCGAGGTGGTTGTTGTTGTTCTCTTGCTGCTGCTGCTCCTGCTGCGACGAAGAGTCTTCTTGGTTAGTGCTGTTGGGTTCTTGAGATGATTTGGAGATTAGTAACTCAGATTCATCACCAAATTCTTCTTTATACATCTCTTCTATCATCGGTTTCCATAGACGAACTCTCGCGTTTATGAACCAGTTGGCAACCTAATTGGAGAGCAGATAAACCAGAGTGACTCAGAGCAGAACACACAAAGAGTGAAATTTTAAGAGACAAACAAAAAAGCAGGGTCTTACCTGGTTTTTCGACAGTCCGGTCTGTTTCGCAAGCATGATTTTCTCAGATTCTTTAGGGTATCTACAAATAGAAACACATACGGATAAAGGAAATATTTTGTAATGGGAGATTGAAAAGTTTGTGACTTGTGAGAGAAGAAACACATACGGATGAAGGAAATGTTCGAAGAGCCAAGCGCGAAGAACAGAGACAGAGTTTTCAGGAAGACCTCTTTGAGGTCTCCAAGCGGGTCGAACCATTCCAAGCTGTTGATGCAAAGCTCTTTGCTGTCTCAACCGTTGATCTAAATACCTCAGCCTTGGTATTCTCTCTCCTTGTTGATCATCCAACGACTCTCCTCCTTTCTCCCCAAGTTTGTCTCTAATAATCTGAATCTGTTCCTTTATCGCATCACGAAGAGCGCGGAAATGGCGAGAGATTCTGTTGAGAGCGACTGATGTGTAAGGCTTAGCTGATCCAAGTCCTGCTACTATCTCAAACGATGAAGCTAATGCTTCCATTTGATGGTAATATTGGTTATATCTTTTATCTACCTGCAAAATCAGCAGCACAAACACAACAAGCAAAACATTATCATAAACTCCCTCAATCCGGAATCCGGAATCCAAAATCAATCGAAAAAAGCAAAACATTATTTGTCATGTTCTAACAAACCTTAACTGAAACAGAACCGAGCTGAAGAATTGAAGAACTAGTTTTAAAAGATGTAAGTTAGTTACCTCATCAACCATTGTCATAAGCTTGTTCTTCTTGTTCTGAAGCTCCTCACGTTCAACTGTAGATAACTCAATTGATTTCCCATTAGAATCACTCGATAACTCGCCACTGCCTCCTCTGCCTATCTCCTTGGAACCATTGTTAAAGTCGTTAACTTTCATCTTCTTGTTACCGATTTGGTTTAGTTCTTTCTTGACACTAACCACTTCATCAAGCAAACCCTGAGCAGGTTTAAGGTACCGAGAACGCAAAACACCGCTCATAAACCCTCCTGATGTCTCGTTATACCGATAATTGTTGTAGAAACCATTCCCACCATTACCAGCATAAACAGAGGAAGGATCAGATTGACCCAACAACAACATCTCTTTGCTCTTCACACTCATCTCATCCACATTATAAGTTGACGTTTCCTTGACTGAAGATAGTGACGGATTCTGAGTAAAACCCAACTGGTACTGATGATATTGAAACGGAGGAACAGAGATCTGAGTGCCGAGACTTAAAGACAGTCCTTGACCATCGTGGAAACTTAAATCGCTGCTCGAAACGGCACCGTTTACAGTTACAACGTCTCCTGTGGTGGGTGGGATGAAAACCATCTCGTTACGAACATTGTCACCGCCGGTGACGGTGAAAGAAGCGGCGGCAGAGGAAGAAGAAGCTTGCTGTTGTTGTTGTTGTTGATGGTTGAGAAAGATAGGTTCTTGCTGGTAACAACCGACATTACTTGTGTAATAAACCGCCATTGTTCTGTTTCTTTAAAGTTTTATTACAGTGAAGTTGTGTTGTTAGTTCGATGAATTTGGTCGGGAAATGAGATCCTGCAAGAAAAAAAAAATTAAAATACAAGAGGAAGAGTCGTGTAAGGTGTGGAATTTTTAAAGTTTCTGATGGGAATCTTAAGAGAGGTTAAAACATCGTAATCATTCACACCAAACATTTTTTTTTTTGTTATCAACAACAGTTTCGAAAGCAACCAAACAGAATCGGACCAAAAAAAATTTTCCGAGGATTAAAGTCAAATTGTGGATAAAAAGCAAATGTTTTTCGTAAAGAACTGAAGAAACCCAGAAAAACCCAGTTCAGGAATTGTGTAATCGTATAGGAATACTCGATCTATGCAGGTGAATTTTGGGAGAAAAACCAAAAAAAAAAAAAAAAA
>NC_025698.1:9495292-9497792 GCF_000633955.1 Camelina sativa
CGTTGATCTAAATACCTCAGCCTTGGTATTCTCTCTCCTTGTTGATCATCCAACGACTCTCCTCCTTTCTCCCCAAGTTTGTCTCTAATAATCTGAATCTGTTCCTTTATCGCATCACGAAGAGCGCGGAAATGGCGAGAGATTCTGTTGAGAGCGACTGATGTGTAAGGCTTAGCTGATCCAAGTCCTGCTACTATCTCAAATGATGAAGCTAATGCTTCCATTTGATGGTAATATTGGTTATATCTTTTATCTACCTGCAAAATCAGCAGCACATACACAACAAGCAAAACATCAGCATAAACTCCCTCAATCCGGAATCCAAAATCAATCGAAAAAAGCAAAATCATTATTTGTCATGTTCTAACAAACCTTAACTGAAACAGAACCGAGCTGAAGAACTAGTTTTAAAAGATGTAAGTTCGTTACCTCATCAACCATTGTCATAAGCTTGTTCTTCTTGTTCTGAAGCTCCTCACGTTCAACTGTAGATAACTCAATTGATTTCCCATTAGAATCACTCGATAACTCGCCACTGCCTCCTCTGCCTATCTCCTTGGAACCATTGTTAAAGTCGTTAACTTTCATCTTCTTGTTACCGATTTGGTTTAGTTCTTTCTTGACACTAACCACTTCATCAAGCAAACCCTGAGCAGGTTTAAGGTACCGAGAACGCAAAACACCGCTCATAAACCCTCCTGATGTCTCGTTATACCGATAATTGTTGTAGAAACCATTCCCACCATTACCAGCATAAACAGAGGAAGGATCAGATTGACCCAACAACAACATCTCTTTGCTCTTCACACTCATCTCATCCACATTATAAGTTGACGTTTCCTTGACTGAAGATAGTGACGGATTCTGAGTAAAACCCAACTGGTACTGATGATATTGAAACGGAGGAACAGAGATCTGAGTGCCGAGACTTAAAGACAGTCCTTGACCATCGTGGAAACTTAAATCGCTGCTCGAAACGGCACCGTTTACAGTTACAACGTCTCCTGTGGTGGGTGGGATGAAAACCATCTCGTTACGAACATTGTCACCGCCGGTGACGGTGAAAGAAGCGGCGGCAGAGGAAGAAGAAGCTTGCTGTTGTTGTTGTTGTTGATGGTTGAGAAAGATAGGTTCTTGCTGGTAACAACCGACATTACTTGTGTAATAAACCGCCATTGTTCTGTTTCTTTAAAGTTTTATTACAGTGAAGTTGTGTTGTTAGTTCGATGAATTTGGTCGGGAAATGAGATCCTGCAAGAAAAAAAAAATTAAAATACAAGAGGAAGAGTCGTGTAAGGTGTGGAATTTTTAAAGTTTCTGATGGGAATCTTAAGAGAGGTTAAAACATCGTAATCATTCACACCAAACATTTTTTTTTTTGTTATCAACAACAGTTTCGAAAGCAACCAAACAGAATCGGACCAAAAAAAATTTTCCGAGGATTAAAGTCAAATTGTGGATAAAAAGCAAATGTTTTTCGTAAAGAACTGAAGAAACCCAGAAAAACCCAGTTCAGGAATTGTGTAATCGTATAGGAATACTCGATCTATGCAGGTGAATTTTGGGAGAAAAACCAAAAAAAAAAAAAAAAAACCCTAATTTGAAGATGGAAATAAAAATAAAAATGCAGAGTAAAAAAGAAGTTGTGTATATAGAGCTCAACGTAGTGACTCATAAAAGCAGAGAAGATTTCAATTATTACATAAAGAAGTTCTAAAGTGTTTTCTGATGATTTCATCTCTCTGTAGGAGAATTTCCAAAAAGCATGGGATGGGATGAAAAAAGTAAACAAGAAACACAGTACAAAGAACAATCATAGAGAGAATCAAGAATCAAGAACTTGGATTTATAAAGTTTAAAGGAAAAAAACTACCTTGAGGACTGAGGAGGGAGAGAGAATCAAAGTTAAGAATTAAAAACCCTAGAGATTGTGTTTTGTGGTGTGAAGTGTGGATGTGGCTGAATCAGGAAACACAAAAGCATAAGAGGTTCGAACAGTTGAAGACAAAAAAAGATTTGAGACCCAATCCCGAGAGAGATAGATAGAGAGACGATTAATAATAATTGCGAATTTTCTAAAATAAAACAATTTTTTTTTTTTTTTGCACTCCACAAGAACAAAACCAACCCATCTTATCATTGGGACATTTAGACACCAACCCAATATTTTAAAAACACATTTTTATAGTATATTATTATTAAGCCATATCAACGATTAAATAATGATCCTACCGGAAATTTTTTGACAACCGCTACCTGTAATTTTTAATCTTTTCCCGGCAGAAGCTTCTGTTTTTGATGCTTAGAGTATAAATAAATTAATATAGATTTTTGTGTTCCAACCATTCATATAGAAACACGTGAGAGCTTATATAATCACCAATTTTTGTTTTTTTCTCGATTAGCGATAATAGTTTCTTATGACGACTTGAACATATAAAAAAAATTAACAATTCCACACACAAACAACAACAACAAAAAAAAAAAAAAGGATTTTATT
>NC_025698.1:9505069-9507929 GCF_000633955.1 Camelina sativa
TATATATATATATATATATATATATTTGTTTTTGGTTCTTCGCTTTCATTGTAATGCTTATGTTCGATACATTTTATACAACTTGTTGATCTATTAAGCTTTTTGAATTTGAGCACTTTGTAGTTCAATATCTTGGAATGGAGGTTTCTTTAAATGTTTGATATAACGGATATACAGTTATGCATGGTAGCGGAAATAAAACTCCATCGAATGAGAAAAAAAGAATAACATAGAAACGTCATTGTAGGTAGAAGCTTGATGAAAATAACAAAACTGCCCCTGAGAGAAGCTGGTTTAAGGATGAAGATAAAACAAAGGTGGGTGTGTGTCTGCTCAATTGCTTAATTGAAGGATTAAATGACTTAACAACCAGTTGGTGAGTCCCTCCCTCACTCTTCTGTTATACCCAATTTTTTCCTAAGTTCTTGTCTTTTTTATTCCTTTTGTTATACTTTATAAACCTCTTAGTTATACAACATACATACACGTCTGTACTTTCATATAACGCAATGCATAATACGTAAAATATTAGTATATCTATACCTACATATTTTATTTTTCTCTTGACTCAATCCATTTTTAAAGATAAGTAAATACTATTATAGTAAAGAAAAAGAAACAAAAAAAAACAATTAATTTTCGTTTTGGTTTGTTGGAGATTGGATTTGGAGCAGCCGACACAAATTCATTTGGGAAGTACCATTGCGTTGGAAAATAATGATTTATGATATGGTAACATATATGAGAGAGTCTTTGCAAGAGATGATTATATTGACTTTGTTTCCACGTGGATGTTGATTTATAATGATGATTTAAAATAATGTTAGGCAGTAGTTAGCTGGTGAGAGATGGATTTATTAGTGTATTAAAAAAACATTTGGGATGGTTAAATATGTAATTGTGTGTTTAAAAAATGTTACTATGATTATAATTATGATGAAGATGAAATCTAATCGATAATGGTAAACGAGGAAAAGGTGTGTGAGTAAGAAAATGTGAAGACATTTGGTTTGAGGGAAAAAGGTTAAAAAGGTATAACTTTGTAAGTCATGCCATTGTCAAATATATTCATTACACATAGATATCCAAAAAAAACTTTATAATAAATAGCCACAAGCCAATAGCCATGGCCGTGTAACAAAAAAAGTAAATGTATTTATTGCCACAGATATTGTTGGACAATATATACGACGGATCATCACCACTAAAATTCATGTTTGTAACATTTATATATTCCCATGGATCCAAATTGTTGAAAACAGTCATCACTCTCAATTAATCATACTATTATGCTCTCCATTATTAAAAACCAAACCTAAACCATACCAAACTCATTTCTGAAGCCTGAGTTTGGGGTGTATTCAAAACAGAATTTTGGTGGATTTGTGATCTTTTTTAAAAAATCATTCAAAATCACTCATAATCCACTGTTATTCAATCAACAATTTGCAAAAATCATAACAAATCCACTGTTATTCAAAACCAAATTCTCTTCTTTTAGAAAAACATAATAGTGATTGTGAGAGATAAAAAAAAAGTGATTGTGAAAGATTTTGGGTACATTTTTTTTTTAAAGATTGGTTAAAAAAAAAAAAAATTACGAATTGCAAAATTTTGGGCTCTCTCTCTTCTCTTCTCCTCTTCTCCTCTTTCCTTTATGAGCTCTCTCTCTTCTCCTCTTCTCCTCTCTCCTTTATGGGCTCTCTCTCTTCTCCTTTCTCTATTTTTCTTGTGTGTTAATTATGGGTTTTACGTCTTATTTTATTTTATTTTATTAGGGTTAGTTGTTAGGTATATATACTCTCAATATTAGGGTAAAGGCTTCATGATGCAAATTACGGTGGTGTCTGTTCGGATCAAATTGCCAAAAAAACAAAAACCAACCTCTATACATATGAATATATTCAACGTATTCTTTGTGTTATGTTATATGAACACCTCTCGTTTGGACTTGAGAATCTCTTAAAAACCCATTTAAGTCTCACCAAATCTCATCAAATCACAAACTATTTTTTTTTCAAAACTAGAAAATAATAATAAATCTATCAAACTACCTTAAAAATTCACTCTAAATCTCCTTAAATCCAGAATATCGTAAATCTTCTAGAATCCTCCCAAATTCTGTTTTGAATACACCCCATAAATACATAGCTTAACTTCAACTGTTACTTTAGTTTGGTTAAATCTTATAGTTTAAAACTATTTAAATATGCATTAGACCAAAGTGATTGGTTTCAATTAGGCTTTTTGATCGATGAGTTTAGTTTCACCTAATAGGGCCTCTTAAGGATGATGACTAAAAAGAAAAGGCCTCTTAGGCCCATAATAATCCGTCGTTTATTAGCCGAAGAGGTGCCCAGTAAATAAAACGGCAAGCACTTTCCTTCTGAATACCAAAAACGACGTGAATTGCAAAGTTCTGCGAAGAGTAAAATTTTTTCAATCAAAGCTCACTGATTCTTCCTCTCGATTTCTTCAGCTTTCCGCTTCACTGAGGACAGCTCTTTGAAATTTCGGAGATCGATTATGACTGTGGAAAACCCTATGATGTGATTTTTAGCTGTGGAGGAGAGAGAGTACAATGGGGAAGCCATCGACGAGTGCGTGGGCGACATTGCAGAAGAAGAGATGGCCACTGATGATTCTGTTGGTTTTATCTGTACCAACCGTAGGAATGATTCTCGTGAGATCTACCTTTGATTCCTGTACTGTTGGTGGAAAGAGATGCGGCGGAGTAGTTGTCGTGGAGGATGAGATCAGTGACGTTAAGATCCGATCGGTTTCTCGATCGATGAATCCTCTCGGTTTCATGAAATCGAAGCTCGTTTTGCTTGTTTCTCACGAACTCTCGCTCTCAGGT
>NC_025698.1:9508646-9509705 GCF_000633955.1 Camelina sativa
CAAAGAGTCAGAAAGCCATAGATATAGCACTTAAGTCTGATTTGGTTGTTTTGAATACTGCTGTTGCTGGAAAATGGCTTGATGCAGTTCTCAAGGACAATGTTCCTAAAGTTCTTCCTAAAATCCTCTGGTGGATTCATGAGATGAGAGGTCACTATTTCAAACCAGATTTAGTCAAGCACCTTCCTTTCGTTGCAGGCGCTATGATTGATTCGCATGCGACTGCTGAGTACTGGAAGAACAGAACTCATGATCGCTTAGGGTCTGTTTTTCCTATCTTTGCACTTTTTCTTATGCCTTTTACAACCAATTTTGTAGAGTCTTGGGACATTTTGGTTTTGCAATTATAGAAAGAATCTTAACCGTGTGTATTCTTTTAACTGTTGTAACACAGGATTAAAATGCCTAAAACTTATGTGGTGCACCTAGGAAATAGCAAGGAATTGATGGAAGTAGCTGAAGATAGTTTCGCCAAGAAAGTTCTCCGTGAACAAGTTCGAGAATCTCTTGGATTGCGGAATGAAGACATACTATTTGGCATTATTAATAGTAAGTCATCTCCTACATTTGTTCTCTTCCTTAGTTCAAGAATCATAAACTCAAAATTTCCTTTTGACTGGTGCTTCTCTTGTGGCAGGTGTATCTCGAGGCAAGGGCCAAGATCTATTCCTCCGAGCCTTCCATGAAAGTCTTAAATTAATCAAAGAGAGTAAGAAACTTCAGGTACCAACAATGCATGCAGTGGTTGTAGGAAGCGACATGAGCGCACAGACTAAATTCGAGACAGAGCTACGCAACTTTGTCCAAGTGAAGAAAATTCAGAAGGCTGTCCATTTTGTCAACAAAACAATGAAAGTAGCACCATATTTAGCAGCCATTGATGTTCTTGTCCAAAACTCCCAAGCCAGAGGAGAATGCTTCGGGAGAATAACAATCGAAGCCATGGCTTTTAAGCTTCCTGTACTCGGTACTGCAGCAGGAGGGACAATGGAGATTGTAGTGAACAGAACAACCGGTCTATTACACCACGCTGGTAAAGATGGCGTTTTACCTCTTGCC
>NC_025698.1:9510525-9512330 GCF_000633955.1 Camelina sativa
TGTCCATTTTGTCAACAAAACAATGAAAGTAGCACCATATTTAGCAGCCATTGATGTTCTTGTCCAAAACTCCCAAGCCAGAGGAGAATGCTTCGGGAGAATAACAATCGAAGCCATGGCTTTTAAGCTTCCTGTACTCGGTACTGCAGCAGGAGGGACAATGGAGATTGTAGTGAACAGAACAACCGGTCTATTACACCACGCTGGTAAAGATGGCGTTTTACCTCTTGCCTCAAACATTGTGAAGCTGGCGACGAACATGGAGATGAGGAGGACAATGGGGAAGAAAGGGTATGAGAGGGTAAAAGAGATGTTCTTGGAACATCATATGTCTCATCGAATAGCTTCTGTTCTCAGAGAAGTGTTGCAACATGCGAAAATTCACTCGCGAACAACAAATTCAGATCATTAAACATTATTTAGCAAGCAAGTTCATTTTACAGTACACTCTCTTCTTGTTTCCATAGATTTTTCGTAGTTATTCTGTTTATAGAAACAAGTATTATTAACTGGCAAGGAAATTCAAAGCGTCAAAAGAAGCATGTTTATGTATTTATAGCTCTTGATGGATAACTGTAAGCGCTGGTGGAAGACGCTAGATGAGTTCTTGTTCTGCGCAGAGAAGATTATCAGAAGAGCTTGAAACAGCTAGCCCTGCTAACGTACGACGACTTATTGCCAAACCAATGCTGCATATGAACTCCGATGGCGTCCAAGTTACAGCTACACCTTCCATGGAACCCCAACACTTTTCCATGTGTTGTAGTCGAAGTGAAAAACGTCCCGCTTTCTTCACCGTATGGACCATACTTCCCACGGCTCGTGAAGAAACTCAGTGACTTGACAACATTTGATCTGTCTGAATTGTTCAGTGGTCCGTAAAACCCTGAAATGCAGGTGAGCGTTTCATTTGGATACTCAAGTTTAATCTGCAACACAGATTTGAGAGCATTAGAAATGGTTGTGATGCATCAAATACAAAAAATGGCTTTTATTATAAGAGAAGAATGAATTGCTGTTTACCCTGTGTGTGGCGACTCCATTGTTACCACCATGTTTAGTGGACCAAACAGATTGTCCATTTCTATCGTACTCGACTTGTATTGAAGAGATAGCATCATTTCCTCTCGTCACAAATATCTGCTTGATCCCTGAATATACTCCATCGTCCCACGATTGACCTCCGTCACCTCCCCATGGTCCAGGCCCGCTCGGTGTTGGTGCTTTGACAACTCCACGCTCAACCTGTGAAAATGATTTCAAACCCAACAAGTAGCCTGCTATTAGGGTCTTCAATCCAGATAAACCGAACCATAATAGAATTCGTTTTACTGGCTGCTATCTTAGAAACCGAAAACTTGAAAAACAAGAAATACCATGGTGATGGAATATACAAGTTACCTCTTCGCCATGGCCGTTTGCTGCAAGGACAAGCTTATTAGCCCACGGGGAATTTTCGATTTCCGCAGTGCCAGAGTTTTTATAAGGAACAATTGCATGCTGAGGAGATGATGGCTTAAGGGAACTTATTTTGCATTCCATAACATGAACACCAATGGCATCAAGAAACAAACCCTCTCTTCCAAGGAATCCAACAACTTTACCCTCGTCGATTTTATGTGTAAAAGTAGGTCCATGTTCTTCTCCAAAAGGTCCATGCTTTCCTTTGTTAGTGCGGAAGGTCAGTGACTTTATCACATTAGGTCCCAGATATACCAACGGTCCATATGTTCCCGTTACATGTGTTAAAACCTCTGATGGGTAATCAAATACAATCTGCAAATTATACATTCAGTCCAAAAAAA
>NC_025698.1:9513828-9553662 GCF_000633955.1 Camelina sativa
GGTCCATGTTCTTCTCCAAAAGGTCCATGCTTTCCTTTGTTAGTGCGGAAGGTCAGTGACTTTATCACATTAGGTCCCAGATATACCAACGGTCCATATGTTCCCGTTACATGTGTTAAAACCTCTGATGGGTAATCAAATACAATCTGCAAATTATACATTCAGTCCAAAAAAAAAAGTTGAGAGAAACTAAGATAGTATGACATGTCATTTAGCTTAAAGCCTAGAAAAAATTTACACACCTTATCATGTCTGAATCCTCCCGTGCCACCATGCTTGCTTCCCCACACAGCCTGTCCTTTAAAATCATAACAGACCTTTATCGACACAACCCCGACACTGCGTGACAAATTGATTTGTCTAATACCGGTATAAATCCCATCGTCAAACACGATACCACCGGTGCCACCCCATGGTCCATATGTCTTCGCACCACCTACTGCTTTTGACTGCGGCTTCTCAGTATCTGTCACCAACTGATAGAAACAAATTCCATTTATTTATTTTGTTAAGAAACCAGTAAACAATCGGATAAAACCTGGATGCTTTTTTCAATGTATAACATAAACGTCTTGAAAATCACCTTTTGTTTGGGGATCTCAGCACCTGCATGATCTCGGGATTCATTAGAAGGCAAATTTGGATTTTTCTGTCTGAGGGCAACAACTATATCGAAGTTTTGCCCTACACTTCCTTGTATCACTGAGTACTCATGTTTCTTATCACCATGAGGAAAATTTTGATGCGAGTGCAAAACAATTTTCGACGGAGGATGATTCTCTTTAGGAATTGGTTGAATGTGAACACCAATAGCATCTATATACCAACCAGCCTTCCCATGGAACCCAATAATC
Organism: Camelina sativa; assembly: GCF_000633955.1. NCBI lineage: Eukaryota > Viridiplantae > Streptophyta > Magnoliopsida > Brassicales > Brassicaceae > Camelina > Camelina sativa. The sequence continues at coordinate 9,514,683 of NC_025698.1, forward strand.
TTCGACCCTGACTTTGGCAATGCAAAGAATGTACCTGACTCACAACCAAACGGCCCATATTTTCTGTGGTTACTCTCAAGAGTAAGCGATCGGACACATGTATTTCCCCAGGCATCAAAGCTACCGTAAGTTCCATTAACTGAAATCAGATACTCATGTGGGTAATCCAGTTTGACCTACACATCAAGAGAAGGGTGATTAATTTCTGAAAAAAGCTAAGAAAATATTTATAGCATCAAGAGTCTTAATCATACATTATCAATCTTCTTGCCTCCCTTTCCTCCACGTTTTTCGGACCAAACCGAGCTACCATTTTTTTCATACTCAACTTGTATAGAGTCTATACTAGAACCATGGCCTATAATTATTTGCCTTACAGTGGTGTACATTCCATCATCCCAGGCATGACCACTTTGGCCTCCCCATGGGCCAACTGATGCAGGCTTGCATTCAACACTCTGCAGAAACAAGTTCAAGTTAATCTCATATAATCATAACTGCAATATCAGCTTATTATATGTAGTGGAATTTCATCCTCAGATTATATATAGAGAAACTAATGAATGAGATTAAACAAAAGATGATGCCAAATACCATCCTCAGATTAATATGATCTCTAAAGACTCGAAGTAAGAGTAAGAAGTTCGAGTGAAGAGATAGCTGACTACTGCAACACATAGCTTAGACATTTGGTGGGAATTTATATCTGATGAAAAGGTTACGTTAGTGGTTGGGGATTTTTTGGAAGATATCAGATGACGTTGCAGAATACGGACAATCAATTCATTCTGATTTCCACTATCAAGGGAAGTCAAGGAAGGACAACCGAATCATATTCTTCAAAGAATCACATTCTTCAAAGAATCACATTCTTCAAAGAATCATGTTCTTCAAAGAATCATATTTCCCAAGATAACAAAATACCCACTACTGAAATCATATTCTGGAATCATTCCAGTTCCCAAGCAGGTGCACATATTATTCAAAAAAAGATATGATTTCAAGGTACTATCGGAGTCTAGGAGCTTTCAACTTTTAACTAATTTTACTCACCCCCATGCTGCTAACAAATTAATCTCTTACTAACTGAAGAAAATATGAGAATGATATAGTACGTGATTATGTGGTTAAAATGACTGCTCAAATTATGTGAAGTCGTACCTTAGTGGTTGGTTAATCACTCTACCAATAATCTTTACAGGAACAATCTCCATTCTTAAAGTGGTGTAAGCACTTTGTGTCGTCCAACAATATGTCACAGCCATATCTCTTAGAGACGTACTTTGCAGTATTATGGCAATCTCGGCACATCCTAAGATTTTTCACGATCCTTATCGTCGTCTCAGGTGCACGCGATGAGGAAATGAGACCAAACGCCATGGCAATTTTTTCGCTGTGGATTCCACAACTTGCTTCCCTTCCTTCTTCCTCAATCAAAAGTTCTCCATTATATTGGTCACTCCTATTATCCAGCCTACACATTTTTTCCACCGAGGGATACAGCACATCAGTACATAATTCCGACTGATCACCTGTCGTGAATGTGTGAATTAAATTTCTGACTTCAATCCAGCTCCGCCCAAGAGGCTTCTTCAGCAAATTCTCTCTCCTCGGCTTCTTTCCTTCTAGTGATCTCCCAAGTTTTGCACCTAATGCATAAATCTGCGAAACCACATTTTCAGTGACCGGATTTTCAGGTTCCAAGGAGAATAAGTTCTCTGCTGCATGGATTGCCATGTCGATATCACCATGAATCCTGCAGCCAGTTAAGAAACTTTCCCAGATGGGTGTCTCTGATTGAATATTCATCTCCTTAATAAACTGCAGAGCTTCTTCAAGTCTGTTGGATCGACCGTACAAAGATACCATAGCAGAACAATGTTCCAGAGCAGGAATAATATGGTAATCATTCGCAATACTGTAGAAGACTTTCTTCCCTTCATCTATATTTCCCATTAAACCGTGTGCAAGGATAATACTTGCAAGAGTTCCCCTATTTGGCTTGATCCCAAGTGTCTTCATTTGATTGAAAAGATCAAGAGCTGGACCATAGCTACCATGTAAAACATAACCTCCAATCAGCGAGTTCCAAGTTATGATGTCTTTCGTTTCCATACCGTTGAAGATGGTTCTTGAGTATCCTATATCCCCTGACTTAGCATAAGTGTCTGTTAAAGCGTTTTTAACAGCATGAATAGCATCTAGATTTCTCCGCAATACACAACCATGTATCTCTCTTACCATTTTCGTCCCAAGAAGATTAGCACAAGCAGGTAAGAGGCTTAGAACTGTAACTGAATTTGGCATGAAGCAAGAAAACTGCATTTTCCGAAAAAGTTCCAAGGCCTCCTCCTTTTTTCCGTTTTGTATGTAACCCGCAATAATTAGATTCCATGATGCAGTATTCCGCTGAACTTTTCCATCTTTTTCCATCCTCTGAAATAGGTCCATAGCCTCACCCTCGTCTCCATTCTTAATATATCCTGAGATCATCGTGTTCCATGTGATAATATTTGGTCTTACATTTGCATCTTGCATCCTTATAAACAATTCATAAGCCTTGCCACAATAGCCTGCTTGGCAATACCCTGTTATCATCGAGTTCCAAGTATAAACATCCTTATTCTTTACCGAATCAAAAACTTTTCTTGCATCTTCGAGTTCTCCACACTTCGAATACATATCAACCAGAGAATTTCCANTTTCTTCCCTTCATCTATATTTCCCATTAAACCGTGTGCAAGGATAATACTTGAAAGAGTTCCCCTATTTGGTTTGATCCCAAGTGTCTTCATTTGATTGAAAAGATCAAGAGCTGGACCATAGCTACCATGTAAAACATAACCTCCAATCAGCGAGTTCCAAGTTATGATGTCTTTCGTTTCCATACCGTTGAAGATGGTTCTTGAGTATCCTATATCCCCTGACTTAGCATAAGTGTCTGTTAAAGCGTTTTTAACAGCATGAATAGCATCTAGATTTCTCCGCAATACACAACCATGTATCTCTCTTACCATTTTGGTCCCAAGAAGATTAGCACAAGCAGGTAAGAGGCTTAGAATTGTAACTGAATTTGGCATGAAGCGAGAAAACTGCATTTTCCGAAAAAGTTCCAAGGCCTCCTCCTTTTTTCCGTTTTGTATGTAACCCGCAATAATTAGATTCCATGATGCAGTATTCCGCTGAACTTTTCCATCTTTTTCCATCCTCTGAAATAGGTCCATAGCCTCACCCTCGTCTCCATTCTTAATATATCCTGAGATCATAGTGTTCCATGTGATAATATTTGGTCTTACATTTGCATCTTGCATCCTTATAAACAATTCATAAGCCTTGCCACAATAGCCTGCTTGGCAATACCCCGTTATCATCGAGTTCCAAGTATATACATCCTTATTCTTTACCGAATCAAAAACTTTTCTTGCATCTTCCAGTTCTCCACACTTCGAATACATATCAACCAGAGAATTTCCCACAAGCACATCATCGATAAAACCCATCTTCACAGCAACAGAGTGAACTTCTGAGCCGAGGTTTAGAACTTTCAAACATGAACAAGCAGACACAGCACTCATAATAGTGACTCCATTAGGTACTACACCTGCTAAAAACATCTTCCTAAACATATCTAGTGCCTGAAACCTCATCCCATTATGAATCAATCCCGAAATCATAGCTGTCCAAGTGAACACGTCAGCGGTTAAACCAAACCTCTCCATCTTCTGCATCAAATCCATTGCAGCATCACATTTCCCTAGCTGGTTATAACCCCCAATCAATATGTTCCAAGTAACTAACCCTGGCGCAATTCCTTCTTTTTCCATCTCTTCTACCAATCCTACAGCTTCTTCATGTTTACCGTTTTGGCAGTAAGCTAACAGTACTGTGTTCCAAGCGACCACATCTCTCTCCTTCATGCGTCTAAAAAACTTCGCAGCGGAATCCAAGTCACCACATTTCGCATACACAGCTAAAATCGAGTTGCTAACACGTAGACACGAACTCATCCCGAGTTTTATAACCACCGAATGAATCAACTTACCAGCCTCAACATCTCCACAATTCGCACATCCCTGTAATATCTTGGGGAACAAGAAATCATCAGGCAAAACTGCATCTTCCATCATCAAACGAAAGAGCTTAGAGACCTCTCTCCAACGATTCTCCCTCGAGTAAGCACCAATCATTGCAGACCATGTGTAAAGGTTTCTCTCACGCATTGAATCAAACACCTTACGGGCATCAACAAGGCACCCGCATTTCGCATACATGCTCAACAGCTTCGTCTCCACAAAGACGTCAGGTTCAGGAAACAAACCGAAACGAGCATGAAGGATACGACCCAAATGGATAGAACCAGAATCAATGCATGATTCCAACAAGTTGAGGTAAGTGCTTCGCTTTACCTTTGACCCTTGCTGAAACAACGAGTCGAGAGCTTTCTCAGCTTCGAGCAGGCTTCCGTTTCTACAGAGGTAATCCAACTGCTCGTCGGGGATGATATTGGGTTCTTTCTTCTTGATGAAAGATAGATTTTTCTTTCGGGATTTTGGATGAACGTCAGGCGAATTCTCAACTTTTGCTGGAATCTGATAATTCAAACACGTTTTGGGAAATGATGATGGTACGAAGAGCTTCTCCATTTTCAACAAATGCTGACTGCTATTAACTTAAATAGCTCTAAAGTCTTCTCCTTTATCTTCCTCTTTGAATCTCCAACGAGAATCAAACAGATTACAGAGTAATAAGAGTATACTAAGCTCAGAGAAGAAGATAAGGAAGCACGAAGAAGAACCTCGGTAAATGGTGTTCCCTTTGGCAAAAAAATATGAAACGTTTAGAGATAAGGATTTCAACTACCAATCAAAATATGACACGTGTCACATCACTGTTCTCACAACAACAAAACAAATTTTCTTCTCACAGATTAGATCATTAGAGTTTAGAGAATTCACAAAAGAAAAATTCTGTAGTTTTGATAAATTGACACAAGTTGTGGTCTGTGGCGTTAGAACATAATCAACTGATAAGCAAAAAGCAAAAGCGAAAGACCAAATAAATAAAACATGGTGCAGACTTAAACAGTCAGCGATCAACTAACTTCATTCATATCTCCATCTACAATATCCCCACAGCGATTAGCGAAACTTAAGATAACAAGTTGGACCTTAATGTTATAATTATTGTGCCTCATATTGATTTAATTAAGCAGTGGCACACCAGTATGCTTCACAATAGTCGCTAAAAGTTCTTCCTTCCTGGCACCAACGATCTTATCCACAACCTCGCCGGCTTTCATGAACACAAAGGTTGGCATTGCCTCCACTCCAAACTCTTGAGCAACACTCTAGTTAACAATGCACAAGTATATATAAGAATATATCAGTGGATGTGTATGTGCAAATTAAGGTATAATTTTAGAGCCTAAGAGTGGTGAAATTTGCAAAATTGTGTTTGTTTGAGTTGTTTCACCTGAAGTTCATCAACATCCACCTTGAAGAAGATTGCACTTGACATGAACTTCTTAGCCAAATCGGTGAAAATTGGAGCAATCATACGGCATGGTGGACACCACGAAGCAGTGAAATCTATCACAATCTGAAAACAATTGACAATTATAATACCATCAGAAGACTAAAGCAATCAACAGTTATATTTCAACATATGGATGACACTGATCTGCGATAACGACACAAAGAAGACAACAAAAGAGATCATAGAGATGAATCAACGAAAGGAAACAAATAGTAACACATACAAATCAGTGAAGAAGAAAGACACTTTTTCTTTTCAACTAACGTTTTGGTTCCAGTTCCACCACAACATTACAGATCTGTGTTCCGATCTCCTTCAAACAATCACGTCAACCTCGTTAAAAGAATCTCTATATGTCAGGCGTGAAACCCCTAATGTTTTCTCTGGACCCCTAAAAACCAAATCGCACGCATGGAAAACGAAAACCCTAATTCCCAAATCAAAAANAAAAAAAAAAAAAAAAAAAAAAGGCAGAATCAAAGGGAGGGATGAGAATCGTGACCAGCTTGTTGGATTCTTTGGCTTTGTCGAGCTGCACTGTCCATACATCGTTCGCGTGGCAACCGATCACTTGTCCCTCTTCTGCCGCCATTTCTTCTAAATCTGAGAGAATTAGGGAAACCCCAAAATCACCGATCACACCTTTTTTTTTTTCTTTTTTTCTTTCTTCCTTTTGTTCCGTTCCTCTATGTGAAGTTGGTACGTACATTATACATATGTTAATGAGCAAGAGACATTGACAGTATTACCCCTGCATACCAAATGGCATTCAGCTGGACCGGACCGGTGGCTCGCTTACGGCTCATGCATGTACTTCGAACAAAAGGCTCCATCAGATTGGTCCCAGGTGTCTCAAGATCGAATTCGCTCCTAAACTCCTATTTATATTTCTTCGAACAAAAAAAAAAAAAAATCCCAAAACAAATCTATAGCCACACACGAATGACAATAAAATATCTGATGAAAATATTATTTTCTCTAACAGATAAGATTTTAATTTAAAGAAGAGATATTATCAATCACTAAAACCTTAATCAGTTTCACTTGGTAAAGCTCTCTTCCTCTCCTCCTTCTTCACTCTATCTAATGGCGCTTCCAAGCACAGTCTCATCTCCTTCCTTCAAATCAACACCACCGTATCTCTCCTCCTTCACTCATAAACCTCTACGTCTCCCAGCTACATACCGGAGCATAAACAGTCGAAGCTGTAAACTCAGCTCCTCCTTCAGATGCTCATCCTCCTCCTTCTCCGAGAAGCACCACAACGCGAACCCACCCAAATCAGATGACCTCGGCGAGCTCCCTCTCTTCCCACTACCTCTCGTTCTCTTCCCCGGCGCAACCATCCCGCTTCAGATCTTCGAGTTCCGTTACCGAGTCATGATGCAAACTCTCCTCCAGTCCGATCTCAGATTCGGCGTCGTTTACTCCGACGCCGTATCAGGCTCCGCAGCCGGAATCGGATGCGTCGGAGAGATCGTGAAACACGAGCGTCTCGTCGACGATCGATTCTTCCTAATCTGCAAAGGCCAGGAGCGGTTCCGCGTCACGGATCTCGTCCGTACGAAACCTTACCTCGTCGCGAAGGTGACGTGGCTCGAAGATCGACCGTCCGGTGAAGAGAACCTTGACGAATTGGCGAACGAGGTTGAGGTTCTGATGAAAGAAGTGATTCGTTTGTCGAATAGATTGAATGGGAAACCAGATAAGGAATCGCAGGATCTGAGGAAGAATCAGTTCCCTACTCCGTTCTCGTTCTTCGTCGGAAGCACGTTCGAAGGAGCTCCGATGGAGCAGCAAGCGTTGCTTGAGCTTGAGGATACGGCGGCTAGGTTAAAGAGAGAGAGGGAGACGCTTAGGAATACGCTCAATTACTTGACTGCAGCTTCTGCTGTGAAAGATGTCTTCCCATCGCAGCCGTAGGTGGTACCTAGAAAATTTCTGGTCTCTCTTTAATGTGTTTTCAGTTATTGGATTACATTATATTTTGATCAATGTGTAAAGTTTCAGAAACTTAGGTACTAGATATGGTGGAGTTGTTTCATAGGATCGTTATAGTTGGATTGCTCATGAAAAGTGTTTTACTTTTTATTGGCTCTGTGATAAAAGAATAGTCTAGTGATGCAAGTATGGTTCTTAATACCCGAATCCATGCTTTTCATTAAAGAAGTTTGCTTAATCAGAGTTTGAATGACAAATCTTTGATTGCTTCTGTGATCATTTAGTTGGATTGATATAGAAGAAGGTTTTTCTCTATGATCAAAGAATAGTCTAGTGATGCAAGTAAGGTTCTTGGTACCAAATCATTGCTTCTTGAGTTGGTATGTTCATTGAAAAGCCTGTAAAAATGCTATCTAAGATCTTTGCTTGATCACAGTTTCAATTCAATCTTCCATAGTGTTTTAGTACTGAAACTGTTATGCCGATGATGAACAAACACATGTCTAGAACTGATATAGATGTATAATCCATGAAGGTTACTAGGTTAGTAGTTGTTGCTTTGCCTTTGTAAAAATTTATTTACTCATAAAAAAATTATGCCTACTAAGCTATTCCTCTGGACAAACTTTGGCTGCTCAAGTATCTTGGTCAAGACATGCTTGTTTAGTATTAAGATATGTATTTGAAAGGGTCCAGTGTATTTGAGAGCATTGTGCCTATGGGGTCATATGTAGTTTCTGATCATCGATAATTAAAAGATTTCTAGTGGGTATTGTCGTGGAAACAGTGTGGGGACGTTTCTAAATTCAAACGAGGCGGATTGTGTTCAAAGAGACTTTCTATGATTCTAAGTAAAATGTGTCAAATTAGAAGCACCAAGGGAATTGCCTTTTTTTTGTTACCTAATCCCTCTTAGCCTCTTATTTTGTTAAGTCCAAATTTTTAGAGTCATTTAATTGAACAATGATCAATGTTTGCATTGAACAAGATTGAATCTGAGTTCAAAATTTGATTAGTTACAGCAAACAGTTTGATTATAAATTCATTCTAGCACGCACCTTTCGAATTGATCATATCATAATCATATAATCATATATTGAAATCCTTACATCAAGTATAATATTGTAAAAGATCAAGTCATAAAGGTGACACGCATTAAGATTATTCATATTGCAAGTAGTGAGCTGCCAAATTGGGCACCGTGTTTGTTCAAAATTTTCTAAACGTAAGATGTTGGATAATCCAGTCATCTTTTTAACAAACAAATCAAAATAATTTTTTACTATACCATTTTCTAAATAAACTTACAAAATCATAAAATCCAAACCGGAATATTCGTTGACAGAGAACAAAAAAAAAATCCTGAATATTCCAATCATTTTTGTCTTTGTTAAGACAAGAATAATTTACTTGTAACTGTAAATTACACACTCTTTTTGGATGATGAAACGACGCGGAACAAGTTGAAACAACGACGCGTAGACATTAGTTCACTTGATTGACCATTACGCCGCCAAGGTAGACTTTTCTTGCCCATATATATATAAACCCTTTCTCTTTCCCTTTTATATCACAACTCAAAGAAAATATCCCAACCAAACTGAGTCTCCGACATACAGTTGAAACTCAAATCACTTGGAATCTCCGACAATCAGTTCAGTTCCAATCCATGGCTCAGAATCAACAACCAATCTTTCAGACCAAGCCACCAGGTAATAATAGTAACCATCCAGATCTGTCGTTTCTTGAATCTCCTCTTCTTTACAAAACAATTTGATTCTAATTTCCTCCTTTGGTCTCTTCTTGCAGAACAATTTGTACAGATACCAATCAACATCGAGCGTGATTCATCAACCGCACGCATGAACCACACCGGAATCTCGAACCGGAAACCAAACCACTGGCCAACGATCACCATCTCGATCATCTTCGTCATAATCGGTCAATCCATAGCAAAACTCCTCGAGAACTTCTACTACGACAAAATCAACCGAAGCGAGTACGACGAAAACCGTCAAAACGATGGCGTTTGGACTCAGTCTCTTCTCCAAACCGTTGGTTTCCCTCTGCTTCTCATCCCTTTCTTCATCTTCATCACCAAGAACAAACGCAACCATCACCAACAACCTCCGATCACTTCCGAATCGATCCACTTAAAATCCTTAGCCGTGATCTACATTTGCATCGGGATCGTCATGTCGGTTCAAGGAAGACTCTCAGCCATGGGAAAGCTCGAGATCCCATTTGGTGTTTTCACTCTGATCTACACAACACAGCTCTTCTTCACTCCCATCTTCGCAGCTTTCATCAACAAAATCAAATTCAACCGATGGGTTGTTATCTCTGTGATCTTAGCTATCGTCACCGGAGCACTTACTCTGTCCGCTTCATTCGGCGGCGAGCCAGATGAAGCAGAGGAGAATTACGCTAAAGGCTCATGGGCTGCTCTGTTCGCCGGAATCTGCTTCTCTCTCCTTCTCTGTAACATCCAAAACGTCTTCGATAATTACATCTTCAAACGAACCGAGTCGACCAATAAAAAACCGAGCTTTGCCTCTGTTTTCGAAGTTATAATCTTCTCTTCACTCGTCGCTACGATCATCTCCGTCGTGGGTCTGCTTATCGCCGGCGAGCAACACGATTTGAAGAGGGAGATGAATGGGTTCTCCAAAGGAAAAGGCTCGTACGTGATGACTATGGTTGGTCAAGCTGTTTCGTGGCAGATCTATTGGGTTGGGATCGTGGGACTTGTCTACTCTGTCTCGAGCGTGTTGTCGAATGTGATCAGTGTCATTACGTGGCCGATCGTGTCGGTTCTTGTGGTGATCTTCTTCAACTTCATGGATGATGAGTTCGATGCTTTCAAAGGTGTTGCCTTGGTTACTGCCGTCTTGAGCGCCGTCGCTTATTTCATTAGGCTTCACAAAGAGAATCGTATGGCAAATTAAGTATACATTTTTTTTGTCCCGTGGGTATTTAATCATATATGGTAATTTGTTTATTTGTGTGTAAAGAAAGTGTAAGTGTGTGTACGGTTTTACTTTTTAGATGTAATAATTTTACAATGGAATGAACAATTTATATATACGGTTCTTGTTACTCAATATCATAACTAAGGGAATTGAAATCATATATATGTTTTATTAACAAAGCATATATGAGTTCAAATCATCAGAAGTCAAAACCACCGCGAGACAACACCCAAAATCTTAATAGATGAAACCATGATTAGATGCATTCTCGAGTTCGTTGTAGTCCTAAAACATATCTTATCTGATTAATCAATAAATTTTTAATAGACCATATAAACTCAATGTTGCTAAACCAATTCATGCCAAATCATAATTCTCTCCGCAGCCAATATGCATACACTAGCAAGCAGCGCATCGACATTCCTTTGCGGCTTCTCACGTCATTGATTTACATCACTTGGCAGGGTGTACATCAATAGAGTAAACATGGAGATAAAAGATAGAAAAATGTATTTATTTTTCTTTGGGGTCAAAAGATAGAAAATTGTATTATGTTCAATCAGTAGGTATAAAACCTAGTCAATAACTTTTGTTTTTAGTATGTTTTCTTCTTTAGTTCCAAAAAACACATTTTCTTTGTCATGAATGAACCCACATGGAATCCTTAAAATTTTAAACGCATAGATATAGACATGCCCTCACTTCATTGACTAGTATACTGCCAGGGTCGACCCTTCTTTGTGTAGAATAAACACCACATATCAGATTTTCTCAAACATTATCTAACTAAATCTCTGAATACTGTATACCAAAGTCAAATTGTTTACAATCTCCGACAACAGTTGCAAGCAAAGCCATGGCCAAAAATCATCAACCATTTCAAACCAAAGCACAAGGTGACGTATCCAAATACAATTCTTATTACTCACTTTGTATTTGTCTAAACGCTCGGATCTATTAGATTCTCAGTTCTTTGTTCTTGTTCTCAATTCGTGCAGAAAATTTTGTGCATATACCAATCAATATCGAGCACGATTCAACCACACTCATAGACCAAACAGGAAACTCAAACCAGAAACCCAACCATTGGCCAACGATTATCCTCTGCATCATCTTCGTTATCACTGGTCAATCCATAGTCAAAATCCTCGAAAACTTCTACTATGACCAGCTCCAACGAATGGACTACAACTCAAACCGTCAAAACAACGGCGTGTGGACTCAATCTCTCCTCCAAACCGTTGGATTCCCTCTCCTCCTCATCCCTTTTTTTATCTTCACCACCAAGAAACACAACAATCAACAACCTCCGATCACCTCCTCCGATCGATCCACAATACTTTCTTTCTCCGGTTGCATCGGAATGCTCTTGACAGGTCATGGAAGTCTCTCCGGTAAGGGAAAGCTCGATATCCCCTTTAGGGTATTCACTCTTATCTACACAACACAGCTCTTCTTTACACCTGTTTTGGCCGCCTTCATCAACAATATCAAATTCAATCGATGGATCATCATCTCCTTGATCTTGGCAATCGCCACCGGAACTCTCACTTCCTTCTCCTCCTCATTCGGCGGCGAGCCAGATAAAACAGAGGAGAGTTACGCAAAAGGCTCATGGCCAGCTCTGTTATCCGGTGTTTACTTCTCACTCATCCTCTGTACTATAGAAAACGTCTTCAGACGTAACGAATCAACCACTAGAAAACAGAGCTTCGCCTCTGTTTTTTTAGTCGTAATCTTCTCCTCCCTCTTGGCTACAGTCATCTCCGTCATGGGTTTGCTGATCTACGGAGAGCAACACGATTTGAAGAGGGAAATGAACAGATTCTTGAAGGGGAAAGGTGCGTACGTGATGACTATGGTGGGTCAAGCCGTTTCGTGGCAGATCTATTGGGTCGGGATCGTGGGACTCGTTTTCTCCGTCTCGAGCGTTTTATCAAATGTGATCAGCGTCATTACATGGCCGATCGTGTTGAAAGGTGTCTTCTTCAATTTCATGGACGATGAGTTTGATGTCTTCAAAGGTGTCGCCTTGATCACGGCTGCTTTGAGCGCCGCAGCTTACTTCTATAGGCTTCACAAAGAGAATCGTAACTAGTGACGTGGAAGCAAAGATTTCATGGTTTTATACTATTATTTGTGTGTGTAATGTGTTACCTGAATGTATATTTTACTAGAAAGTTAGCCACGGGATGTGTGGGTTATAAAATTAAATATTTTGTATATAAAATAAATTTTTCATTAAATTATTTATGAAATGTATATGATATTATTTATATATGCCTTCAAAAAAATTAAATATATACATTTATAAGTTTATAATTATGAAGTGTGCATGTTAAAAAAAGGAAAATTTTCACAAATTGCATCAAAATAAGTTTTCGTTTTAAATTTATAGCACATCATTTCTAAAATTCTAAAAATACTAAAATAGCATCATGTTTTTAATCTTATACTATAAATACTAAATCATATCTCTTCAAAGTTATACGCTAAATGTAAAATAGAAAATTCAAACCAAAAACAGATATAGATAACCATTGGAAATAGTGTAAGTTGTTTTCAGCATAATGACGGATGTAGCAAAGGTTACAGGAAAATAGACATGAGGTATGATTGGTAACTCAAATAATATCAATGCAATATAAAAAGTAATCTTGCTTTTGTACAGGTTAATCTACTTGTTAATTTATACCACTTTTAACGATTGACATATATCTATGATGAAAGTATTGAGATTACAATATGTATATATATATATATATTAAATATTTACAATAGGTCTATGTAATGTTTTTCCATGTAATGCAAAAAGATGTTGTAAAGTTTGGGAAGTGATTCCAAAGACGCATAAAGAAGTATGTGATCTTTTGACCATGTATATATGCATTATGCGGTAATATTAGGCAAAGTAGAATATTTTTTTGTAATGGGGATAAAAACTTTTAAAAACGAAAAAACAAAGCAAATTTACGAAATATAAACTTAGAAATATATTGTAGTTGAAGATCAGAAGACTTAAGAGAGAAATCTAAGGGACTTACAACTATAATATTATCAGTGAATGTTCAAAGGCAAAGATATTGTGTTTTAGAAGTCGAGCATTGGGCTCATCTTCATCACTAAAGATTTCCAACTATAGTTTGAAAGTTAAAAAAATACATTACAAAACAATGCAAAAACTTTAAATCATGACTATCATAAACATAATCATTTGAAAGAGGCTAATAAATATTGACAAGTTGTAAATGAGTTTTCGTTTTAAATTAATACCAAAAAAAAAAAACTTTGACATTGCTTTGTAAATGATTTCTTCAAATAGTCGTCGATATATTAATCTGTTAATCATCATATTGTAGGACATCATTTAAAAAAAAAGAACTTCATAAGAAAAAAATAAAATAAATTATCATGGAAAATGATGGGAAAAGAAAGACATATAGTGCATGATCATTTTCTTCATTATTAGTCATGTGAGCATTAGATCTTATATAATACACTAAATATTTTATGAAGTTTGTAAGGAATTTCATTGACACATTATTCTGAGTAAACACATTCATGACAATAAATACAGTTATAAAGCATATTAATTGTAATTAATTCTGTCATATTCATTATTGCAACATTAACAATTTGAACAAAAGAAAACATACACCTATAATGTCTTAAAGGTAATTGATTGAGCAAAGTAAATGTAACCTAAAGAAACTGAACAAATAAAATGTCTCAAATTGAAAAAATGTGTGTAGACAATTTAGTTTTAGATTAGCAATAATGTGTCTTTTTTTTTTTTTCCATCAAACACTCCATTATATTAGATTAAAGGTTTACAAGCGTCCTTTGAGGAGGAGCCAAATACACCACTAAACTTACACAGGAGGATAAAATAAACTACAAACAATGATTTTAAGACGTACATGAAATAAGCTTTAAAGCTTGACTTGAAACCATAAAAGTGACAAGATAAACAAAGAGGACAACATGTCCTGTAGGTAAAGAGTTGCCACACAAAGTGAGGCCACTCGTGGTGAAGGATGACCGACCACTGCCACATAGTCAGCCACCTTGATAACCATTGCCGCAGATGTTGCAAAAGAACAAACGCGGTGTTTGGATTCCGTACGTGCGCCAAAGGTCCCTGGAAAGGGTGGTCACACGCTGGACAAGACGAGAGTCTTGAAGACCAAGAACCTGAAAGGACACTTGGAGAAGGTATTGTATTGCACAAAGCTTCAATTGTCATTACTAGACCTTCCATTACTAAAACAAACACATGTTAAAAAAATAGAGTGGTGTCAAATGACAATTTCTCAGAACTCTACTTTATTATAGTTTAATATACATATTGACATGTGAAACCGATAAAAATAGTTAATTAATAAAGTTACGGTTGTGATAAAAAAATGATTGAAGAATTTATAAATCGTAAAAATAAATAAAAATAAACATATTCTTGTAAAATAAATTAATTTTTCTTTAACAAAAGTAAACTATAGAAATTTTTGCTATGAAATAATACTAAATAAAAAACTGAAAATAATTAAAGATTTGGTAAAAGAAGAGTAAAGTAATTTAAAAGAAAAATAGTGAGGAATTTTCAAATTGTATAAATTAAAATAGATATGTTCTTGTAAAATGGATTACTATTTTTTTACCAAATTAAAGTATATAGAGTATTGCTACGAAATAATATTAAATAATACTAACCCGAAATAATTAAAGATTTGGTAGAGGAAGATAAAAGAAATGAACACTTTTCTAAGTAAATAAATTTAAAGGATCAAACTTCAAATTAATATGAAGTATACATGTCGCAGAAATAGAACGCCAAATGTCGCATTTTAGGCAAAGTTAAAAAAACCTTGTCATATTATATAAGATTCGTGAATTGTAAGTCTTTAGCTTCATGAGAGTACCCGTGATGAGGACAAGCCTTCGTGTAGCCTTTAAAGCCTTTTCACGCTTCACAGAAAAAAACAACCTTATATGATTCTGTACATTTAAGACTATGTTCTGAAGTTATAGTTAATAAAGAGAACATACTAAGTACTTATCTTTACTCCTCTGTTTTTTGAACCAAAAGACCTGACTCTGTCGTCTGTTCCTCTCACGTCAAATCTTTGAGTATTCTATACTTCTATTCAATGCCACAACGAGGTCACATATCAACTTTATGCATTACCAGTACTCCTTCCACAGCCACTTGACCTAATACCATTACGTTTGGTAGTAGAGCATCACAGTGATGAAAATTAAGGTATATGAATACATACACCAAAGCAAAGACCAAACCTTGATTTGCTTCAGAGAAGATATACATCGGATCAATGTATTTGGATATGCTTAGAGAATAAAGCTTCGAAATGTTCCATAACTCAGAACCAACCATCTCCATAGACGACTAAGACAAACAACCACAAACAACGAAACAGAACAAGATTTGTGCATAAGCTAAGCTTAAACATCAAGATTCAAGAGCAGAATATAAAAGAACATCAAGATTCACGAAGGAGAAGGAGACTAGCTCACTAATTAGGCTGAGGCCCATTAATTCCTTTAGGAAATTAAGTTTCGACTATGATGCATACTGGGTCCGGCCCATAAAATTGCATGCTTTCTTTAGGGCAACAAAGGTGCCATACTGGGTTTTTTTCCATTGACCGTATTGACTTTTAGTATGCTTCTTGTTGAGAGTCATGTCATTTCCTTTATTTTCATCAGAATTAACGAGTACTATTATTCTCCACATTTTCTCTAATAACAACGTGAACAGTTAAAGTAATAAATCTTTCAATCCCCATCCTTTAATTATACTATGTACGATCATGTAGCATAACTGTCATTTGTTTGTGTGTTATAATAGTGTTAGTGTGTGTATGATCCATGAATTTAAATTGACATTTTTTATAATAAAAAGTCAAACAAAAATCTTATAAACTTTGTACCACTAGTTTTCACTTTTCAGTTGACTTATAAAAAATGGTTGAATGAAAAAAGAAAAAAAAAACTGATAATATCGATGCAATTTTAATGGTAGATTTGTCGGAATTATACAGTATTCATAAATTTCAAAATCAGTAAACGAAATAGTACAGTACTTGGTGAGCTCTTGTGTTAAGTTGGAAAAGAAAAGAAACAAATTAATAACCAAGGAAGTTGATTGACTGAGGTTTCTTGAAATTTTTTTGTCATTTGCGAAAAAAACAAACAACTATGTAATTATTTAGTTGACAATTTAAGTATATAGGCTAACTAATCCAGTAAGGCTGCATTAGGGAAACAAGACCTAATTAAGCAAAAATAACAGAGGATATTTAAGATTTGCATGCCACTTTAATATAAATGAACGTTATAGCTGAACAAATAGAGATAGAGATCGCGAGAAGAGAGAACACATGGCGCGAGTCAGACTCACAACAAATTTGGTAAACTTCCATCTTTTTCTGATTTTCATTTTTACATATGTCCTAAATCAAGCAATCTAAAACAATAATAATGCAGCTCTTGTTAACTAATGCAGTCTCGCTACAGAATTTGGGAAAGTGGATGATTAAAGCTTCAAATAATTAAAAAGAGGAAAAAGCCTTACCAAAAAAAATTAAAAAGAGGAAAAAAAGGGTAATTTATGATCACGATCACTATTGACAGTTTCATCAGAAAAACTCAGTAATACAAAAAAGCACCACATGCAAATTATATAGCCTAATATATAAAAAAATGATAAATTTTTGTAGAGAAGTAGTTGGTAAATACCCTCCATTTACATTCATCCACACCAATCAATACTCACATGTAATGTATTGTCCTGATGTTTTTTCTTGACAATAATTATTAAACCTAACGGCCGATCTCCCACACAATAAGTGGTCATCTCCATGTGAGAACAACTTGTGTGTGATTGTCGATTAAAACTTCTTCTATTAGTATTCAGTCCGATTATATTACGTACCGGAAGGAACTTGGGCAATGCATAATATACGTACAGAAACACAAACTAATGAAATTAAGTGTATGTTAGGATATTATATATGCAGAAAATAAAATATTTAGTTTTGATATTTTAAATATTGAAATAATAGAACAATATATTAGAGTGGAGTTACATTATAAATTGATTGAACCCGCGGTAATATTTTCATGATGAATTTTCCTATATATTCTCTTTTTAATGCATTATGTGGAAATATTGAACTGTATATATCAAATGGTTTGCAAACTAAACGATGCTTTTCTACTGTTCTACTGCACAAACTGCATTGGGTAACAAACTTTTTTTTTCTTTTATAAAAATAGAATTCAAATTGTTTGCTCAGTGGAACACGAAACCTGGTTAAGTTCCTGTTTAGATCCGGCACGCAAACGGATAAACTGGGAAAAAGCAGCTTCGAGTTCAACACCAGCCAGAAAGCTACAGAAGAGAAATACTTTTGAAAACCCTATCTTGTACAGAAGATCAAACAATTTTAATTTTTTTTTTTAACATATTCTTTTTTAGAAAGACAAAGAAGTTATGTCGATCGCATTGGGAAGATCAAACATTAAAAAGAACAACCAGAAGATCAACTTGAAACTCTGACACTAATTCAACAGTGGAGTAATCATCTTAGCTCGTTTCTCCCCATATTTATTTTTAAAATAATACTGCTAATAATCTCTCATTTATCTCAAGAAAACGTACGGTGTGCATGTTAATCAGTACTCACAAACCCTAGGTAGGTACACGACAAGTCACCATATTGTCCGACAACAACAAAAATACTCAAATAAATCATCTCTCGTACTTGTAGATCACTGATAATTATAAGGGTATTAATAATTAACCATAAACGTTTTAAAGATTTAACATCTTCATATGTTGAGATCTCAAGATCTAGGAGGTGCAAAGAAAGGCGTACCGGCGGCGACAAATGCGTTGAACGGAGCCGCAGTCGCCGCAGTGTAAAGCGATGAAGGGTCAATCGATCCGTTGTTACTGTTAACCACTGTCACGGCAGTTGTAGTAGCGGCTGAAGCTGTGGAGTCCAAGAGGTTAAGATGGTGTTGAGAGGAATCGGCGGTGAGGTTTGAACTGTAGCGGTGGTGATCCGATGGACCTTGGTCGTAGAGTATGCCTTTAAACACGTGTCCTCCGATGCTCACAGCCGTTTGATAAGCATACTCTTCGTCTTCATCGTCGATTGAGCTGACTCTCATACACCGGAAAACCGCCGGTGAGCTTATCTCCGGTGGCATGTGACTAGTCTCTAACCCTAATTTCATTAAAGTTAAAATAAAGAATTACTTCAAAATCTAAAACAAAATCTATGCTTCTATATATGTAGACAACAAATAATTAACATATGTCTATTATATATTACATCAAAGTCTCGATTTGAATAATATATGGAGTAAGAACCAAATCCTTGTAAACAAAACCCAAACTTGGTATATTTCTACCCAAAAGTATTGATTTTAAAGTCAAACAAATCTTGGAGAGTGGGTTAAGCATAGTGTGCTCATGAAAACCGTTTACCGAAGAATAGTGACAAAAAAAAGTATTAATCAAAATCAAACAGCAAAAAATAAAGCAGCAAAATCCGGTGGACATCTATTCACAATCAAATAACATTGTAGCTTTCTTGTCAAACCATTTCATAATCAGATCTTCTCATTAAAATTGTTTTTTAAAATCTTTTCTAAATTTGTAAAAAGATTTATTCGATGTCAAATAATCAAAACCTCATCGTCATACCTGAAGAATTAGCATTAACCACACGGGTGCAAGCAAGAGCCGAGCCACCACCACAACTGTCGTCTTCACCGCCATTTTTCTCGTTCTCTCGGTCATCATCACCACCGCCTGAGCTAGCGTCTCTTATCCGCTTGGCTGGCAAAGCAGCTAACTGAGCCAATCTCTCACGGCGTTTAGCAGCCGGGACCCACGTGCTCTTCACGTGTGTTTGGCAATCAAACCCTCGGCTCTTACAACAAGTACGACATCTCATATGAGGACAATCTTTCTTGGCTTGATTCCCACAGTCTTGGCAATTCATGTTTCCTTGCCTCGTTACCGTAAACCCTCCCGTAGAGGATCTCACCGGCGCCTCATGATCGGAGACTACGTTGAAGTACAAACTCCGATTAGTACTCCGGTTATTGTTATTGCTATCACCGCTTGGGACCATACCAAAAGAGTAGAGATTTGTTGGAGCAGCAACGTGGTTTTGTTGTTGTTGAAAATATTGAGGTGGCCAAATCTCAAAACCCTTGTTGTTGTTGTAGATCTCGTCTTTGTATAGATAGAGATAATTGTTGCTCTTGTCTTCATTATGATCCTTGTCTTGATGTTGATGATCTTGTTTGTTGTGATCTCTCCCTCCTAGATAGAACAACCCAGCCATTTCTTCTGCTTCCACTTAATACAAACCGAAAGAAATTTAAGAGAGAGAGAGAGAAGTCAGAGAACTTATGAGACTCTTTTGGGGTTTGTGAATAAATTATTTTTTGGGGATTTGAGTTTTTACCTTTCTCTTTTGCTATCTAGCTCATTAATTTCTAGCTAGACTTGGAGAGATATGTGTTTGGTCGTATTTTAAAAGGAGCAGATTTGGGAGCAGATGAGAGAGTAATGATGATAAATGGTGCGGAAACTTAAGAAACAGCTGCAAACGCCGCCAAGGTTTTATTGCTTCTCTTCTCTTCTCTTCATATCATTTAAGAGATTGTCTCTGTCATCAAGAACTCAAGCAATTTACAGCTACTGCTGGCTTTCTCTGTGGGTAGAAAGAGAGAGAAGAGAGAGAAAGGAGAGTTAAGAGATAGAGAGAGTACTATGAAGATCTTCTTCTATGGGGAACTTTCTCTACAGTTGTCTTCCAGTTTCAATGAATCCCCATCACAATAAATATCACATAATTTTAATATCCATATGTATATATTAATAAATTCTTACTATATATATATATATCTTTTATACAATTAAAGTTGTTATGCCATAGTATTTTTTTTTCCTGGCTGGAACTTTTATAAACTAAATAATTCGAGATGGCGATTTTTATAGTTATTGAATATCTTTCAGAAATTTAATTATCCAAAAAAAATTATATACATGTACATATATATATATATATATATCAGTTAAATAAATCAATCACCAAAGCGAGCTAGTGTTCAAGTCGCATGTTGAAAGCTAGGTCCGACAGGCCGGATGACTTCGAATTCAAAACACTGGTTGGATTTGAAACCAGCTAAAAACGTTGCCGCTTAATCAGATGGTGTGATTAGACGGTCATTTGACATAATTTTTTACCGGACGTGATTGGAATGTTTATTCTTTTGATCAAAAACGGTGCCTCGTGCGGCAATATTTTAACAATATCTGTGCGTCCTTTGCCTTTTTTTTTTGTCGGCAATTGCTTCATTTGGCTTAATCAAGAGATTAGACTCCACCAAAAACGATACTATTTGGCTGAAATCAAATTCTAAAAAGGAAAAAAAAACATATCATATTATTTTTGGGTACGTTATTAAACTTGTTTTCACATGTTCCTTAAATTATATTGCAAACCACTAAACTGATTCATATGTACGTACAGTTATTTATTTTGCTGTTTTAAGTTTTTTTTTTCCTCTTTAATGAGATATAATTATTTTTTTAAGTGAAGTTGTCTATACTTATCCAAGACCAATAATCCAATAATCTCTATATTGTTGTGGTACTCAAAGCCGTTCATGAGATTCATGCGCAAATAGATAATCACTATAATAAGACTGAATAGCTGAGTTTCCATAATTGAAACTTTAAAAGTGATGTGAAAATGCGGTTAAACAAAGTAAATTATATACAGTGAATGTGCAGTTTAAAATTAATAATTGCTTGACAGCAAACCCTATATAGTCTAAGTTTTAGGTCACGAGTAATAATTATCAACCAACGGATGGATAGGATCCATTTCGGTCTCCAAGTCCAACCAAAACTACTCCATGCGATGGTTCAAAGGTTTCAGAAATATAAATATCACATATAAGTTTGATCTGATTAAAATTTATTAGATATTTTATTGAGATACCTCTTATAAATCCGTGAGTTAACTAATTCGTGGTATAATTAAGTGACCCCTGGCCATATCATATCATAGGCTATAAACTATTGGAGAAAAAAAGTTAAATAGACACTTTTAATTGGCGTGAGAGTGAGACCAAACAAGCAAATCCACTCCGAGGTCTTTCATCACATGGAACCGCGTGATTTAGCGGCGCGATTTAATGTTAATTAGTATGTTTAGCGTCATTTGGTAGTAT
Source organism: Camelina sativa (assembly GCF_000633955.1). Lineage (NCBI taxonomy): Eukaryota > Viridiplantae > Streptophyta > Magnoliopsida > Brassicales > Brassicaceae > Camelina > Camelina sativa. The sequence goes on from NC_025698.1 coordinate 9,536,414, forward strand.
TAATTAAACTAAAGTAGATAAAATTTCAAATCAAAAGTCATAGTAGTAAATTAATTCAAATGGCATATCCTGATCCAAAAACTATTGTTAAATTGCTTAGAATATCCCATTAGAATTGGTCCGTAAATTAGACATCTTATTTTTGAATTTATTTTTAATGTTTTTTTTTTGTAATTCTAAACGGCTGTGTTACTGGTTCATAGCTAGTGGTACTGATTTATAATTGTTTGTATATAAAATCGCTCTATAAAACATATTACAAACAACGAGAAAATCACATGCATGCATAACTAATTGATGTAACCCCGATTTATGACTATACCGTTTTCTCTAACTAATAAGTACTGATGTAAAGTGGTATATGTTTAGACAGTCCAAAGTCACGATCAACTCAACTGAGATTTTGACTTCTCGTAGATGTAACATAGAATAAAAAAAACAACCGACCATTACATGGTAAAAATAATTAAACGATGATGTAACTTTCCATAATATCAAATAACAACAATAAAGAAAAATTAACACATTTCGTTATGGGTTTCGACTTATATGGGTTATTTGTACTATTGGCTTGCCTACCATAGTAAAGTTGATACGTAATTACGGACTCAAGCCGGGAATTTTTTTCTTTTTTTTTGGTGGACTAGAGAAGAAGTATTTTTACGTATATTTATTACAATTGAAATCATGAAATCCTAACTTCGAGGGTGTTATTGGAGATGTGATTTGTAAATCCATATAGAATTGTAAGTAATGGAAATCAAAACATATGGATTTTGAAATAACATGTTTTATCTTTGGATTTGAATCCTCTTATTTTACACTTTCAAATCCATGTAAATCCATTTAAAACATAATGTAGATTTTGAAATCCAAAAACAAATCATTAAATGAATAACATGGGATTTTAAAAAGTATTTGTAAATCATATAACCAATAACACAGAATTTTGATAAGTATTTTAAAATCAATAATTGAATAACACGTGATTTTTATTTGGATTTCCAAATCAATTAAAATCATAGAACCAATAATCCCACGTTCGATAACTGGATCTTCAATGATTAAACCAGTTGCCTAATCTCTTTGAAGATTAAACCAGTTGCCTAATCTCTCTTTTGTCTTTTTTTTAGAAAGTTTTCTTTATGTTTTTGTTGTGCTCGATGAGGCCTACCTTTGTTTTGTGTTTTGTCAAGCGTAATTCTCTCAATACACGGATTACGAATATATAAACTCGATACAATTTTATTTTTTCTTAAGGATGATGTTATATATAATGGATCGTGATATGCTCTGAATTTTCCATAGAGGATATGATTAAAAAAATGGCGAAATTCTCTCAATACACTGTGTGAAAAAATTTCTTTTATAATAATATTAAATTTTCATAGTGAAAGAAAATTAAACTTTAACAAAAACATATATGGTAGGTAGCCTTTCATCCGTTCAAAAATTTTACGATGCATTAGTTAATGTGATTTTCACATCACATTAGTTAATTTTAGTTTACTTCTCTGTCCTATATATTAAGTAATTTAGTTCGGAATGACTGTCCTATGAATTAGAATCCTAGGCCATGAGATTCTATTTGCATGATCAAATGATGAAAGTTCCCAATGTTTTCGAACCATAGGGATCAACGTTTTGGTTGTATTAGACATTGATTTGCAATTACGAAACAGCCTAACTAGACCTTTTTTAAAAAAAGATGCGTGAGAAGGTTTTTTAGTTTATATTCTCTCCTTTTTAGAGATTGATATTTTAAAGTTTTGACGCATATTAAATAACTAATTTTTAATCATAAATATATAATTTTTTCACACAAACACTTTTCTGTAATTACTAACCAATAACAATTTGGTAAATTCAGTTTTTTCAATTTTTTTTGAAGTTTACGGAAAATGTAACTATAGAACATTATTCTTGGTGTAATAAGAAAATAAAAATTCTAAATATCAGTTTATAAGGAATAGACTATGGAGGAGTATAATATAGTATTGAAATAGTAATGAAAAAATACAAATGTATTGCGTGCTCAGAAATAATTATGGCAAATGATATAGCATATAAGGCAGTGTTTAGTGATTACATAACAAATGATTATTGGAACATGATCTTACTATGATTTGTCAATACACACACATAGGCAAGTAGAGAGTGAGGACTGTGGAGTGCATGACTTGTTTGGGGAAATTTATATAAGAAGAGAAGTCCAAATTATTATGTCTTTGTCTTTCACCCTCGAGCCTTGTGCTCACCCTTCACTTCCTCTCTCTACCTATATCTCTCTCTCTTAAAAGTTAAAACTAGAAGTCAATCATTATCTTTGATAGCTAGTGTATCTATGTCTTCTTTTCTTGTTAATTGTTTAATACTGATAACAAAAACGATATACTGAGGTATTGTTTCTGGCTTTAGTATCTTATTACTGATGTACTAAACTATCAAGGATAATGATTGACTTTTAGCTGAACAAAAACTTTAGATGAATACGAAAGTACGTACACATCTCGATTCTCTACCGTCTATTTGTTTTTTAAGGATGCAAATTATCTTTGAAAATGAGAGGGTTTGTATTCACCCAAAATCTTGGCAAAATTAGAGTTTCTACTTTTTTTTAGTTGCTAAAAAACTAACAAATATGAGTTTAAATTTGAATCAAGTAATGATAATCCAAATTAGTTATTGTTCTGTTAGTCTAAACTATAAATCGATTTTCGTTGGATACACTTTTTATATTGACCACTAGGAAAATTTTCTACCCGTGATAGATCTAAAAGAATTAAGTTTTATGATTCAACCAAAAAGTCTTCCGAATTTTATTTTCGTAAAGCTTATACTTTAAGAATGATTCTAGTCCCGGTAGAGCGATATTGGCGTCAAATGATAGCTTCTCTATTCTCATTGTAATTACGTGATTATACGAAGAAGTTGGAGATATACATGATAAAAAGTCTCGTCCGTAATCCGTATGATGTTTAGGCGAAAATAAATAGAAGTAGATTTGTTAAAACTAACATAAGATTCATGAAGGTTCCACATTCCTCAGTGACCATCAGTTTTTAAGCAAAAAGCAAAGTGATAATTATGCTCTTTCCGCCTCGAATGGCTTTTTGTCTTGTTGAATATATAAAGGAATGAAGTGACTCAAAGCTTCTTGGTAAATTTAAGATTATATATAAAATGAAACTTTATTCGTATATAGTATATGTGAAGACACGAAATATCTCAAGTACTCTATATACATTTACTAACAAATTATAAAATTGAGAAAATCTATTAAACTTATTTAAGAAAATGTTAGAAGATTAGCTAAATTTGACAGCACGCAATGCCTAATGTTTGGGATTGATTCGATCCGATGAAAGAGATCAGTCTTTTAGGAGTGATCATCCCCCATTGGACGAGCTGTAATATCCAAAGTTCAAATTGAATACTATGTCGGGGTGAGGTGATCACTCCAAGAATCATTGGCTACACAAAACCATGAATAAAAAAAAAATAAAAAAAACTTGCAAATATATATATTTGGAAAATGTAACTCCTTAACTAGTAGCTAGCTCATACAGTTCTATACAGAACAGATATTTGAAAAATAGAGATACTGTATATATAAGTTGTTGTGGACCAGTGGTAGTCCAGTGGTAGTCGTAGTGGTAGTGCAATTTAAGTTGTGGTTGGACTTGGATAGGTGAGAAAAGTAAAGTGAAAACAAATAATTAAGGAAGAGGGCTAGTTCTGAAACCCTAGACGAAAGCAACACTGCATTGCCAATAGTAGAAACAGTGCGATCACGAGATTCAACTCATTCCTACTTTCTTACTTCTTAGTATCCACTCCACTTGTAGAACTAGCTAGCCCCCCTGCCACGTGGTCCTCTCCTCTTCTTTTAGCTTTATGGGCCTTGTAGAGCTCGCCGGCCCCATTTGCCCATCCCATGCACATGCATCACAATATGCTTTCTCAATATTTTTATACATATACGAAATTACGAATACTACTAGCTAAAGTACCTCCTTGTCAAGGAAATGTGTCTCAAAATCTCATGTTCAAGTTCTGTTGGTAAAAAGTAATCTATTTAAATCTTATATAAATACGACTTGAGAAAACTTTATACACTTGGTTTTGTATCATATATTTAAAATATTGAATATTTATAACATAATTCTAAGATGCGACGAAGTACTCTCTAAAAAGCAAAACAATTAAAATCGGTGTTTTCTTAATTATGAGTCCATATATGATCATCTACTACAAATTGTTTTTTGTTTGTTTATAAGAACTGAGGCCCTCATCAGAAAGCGGGTGCATTCAATATGATAGAATCACGTTTGGGTAGGATAGGAGAAGTAATGTTTTTGGTTTGTAGTGTAGAGTAGGGTTTAAACGTGAGTATTTCTAGAGAGGCATATATAATACAGAGAGTGTGCTTTTAAAGAACGGACCGGCTGAAGAAAAAGATAATGTTGTTGTCTCCGTAAAGGTTACAAAGTATCACTGTCACGTGGCCACCACCATTTCTCTTTTCACATCCAAAAACAAAATAAAAATGTAAAAAATATATGGACATGAAAGTTTAGGCATGATATTGATTATTCATATTTAAAGAGTTTCATATAATAGTTTTGTAAACTTATACAAGAGTACGTAGAAGAGAAAAAAAAAAACTCGTGTGAGGAAAATTTTAAGATTACATTAGAACGGAACTAGCATCTCGCATCTGATCATTACCAAAAAAAAGCATCTCACATCTGATTCAGTTTGTGTGATAACAAACATCGACTTGAATACGTAACGTACCACGACGATACACCAGAAGGAGTGCTTCATTGGAGGGGAACAAGAATTGTGTTCGACCATGTTCCACAATACGACCCGTAACCGTATTTTCCATGCCCCACAAACGAGGAAAGAAACGAATCATAGCACGCAGATTCTGTTGTCTGGGATTTACAGACCGGATAAGGAGGCTGAATTGAGACACTCTCGTTGCTTGGTGACAGAGATTCGCCGGAATTTCGAAAACATCTTTCCGAGGGTGGTAAAGAGGTTTTACTGAAATCAGTGGCTTTGGCTATGCCAACACATGCTATGAGTTGTTTTAAACTCCCGAATACAATCTGTCATGAGATAGATTCGATCCTCTCTCAATTCTGGTGGGGTTCAGATGGTTCAAAAAGGCGTATAGCATGGGTAGGATGGAAACGAATGACTCTCTCAAAGAATGAAGGTGGTCTCGGTTTTAGAGATATAGAGAAGTTTAATGACGCCTTACTCGCAAAGCAAGCATGGAGAATACTAAAATCGCCTGACTCCCTTCTTGCAAGAGTTCTCAAGAGCAGATATTTTCATGATACGGAAATTCAAAAAGCAACACTCGGAACAAAGCCATCACACGGCTGGAGATAAATTCTACATGGACGAGACCTTCTTATCAAAGGATTACGATACCAGCTAGGCGATGGAACATCAATAAATCCGGCTACAGATGCTTGGATCCCTACTCATCCCCCTAGACATGCGATTGGCCATTCTTTGGGCGAAGATACAACACTCAATGAATTATGGCAAGATGGTAGCCGACAATGGGATACTAATAAGCTCAATCTGTTACTTTCCCACGAAGACGCAACCTATGCTCGCCGAATGTACATTCCACAACATCCCTGTTCAGATCAACTAGTATGGCACTACACAAAGGATGGAATCTATACGGTAAAGTCTGGATATTGGCTTAGTAACCACCTACCAGAAGATGAGGCTCCGATAGCACCACCACAAGGTAACCCTTCTCTCAAAGATAAGCTTTGGAAAACATCACTACCACCGAAGCTTAAACACTTTTATTGGAGAGTGTTATCGTCGGCTCTTAGCACTGGTAGTGAACTAAACCGTAGAGGAATCCCTATTGATGCTACATGCCAACGTTGCTATCTAGACATCGAAACAATCAATCATATCCTATTTGATTGCCCTTATGCTAGCACAGCTTGGCGCCTATCCGGCCTACCATTAGGTCAAGATTTTACATCAAACATTGAAGAAACGTCAAAACGCTACTATTGATGTATAACTCGGCAATGGATGTGGATCAACAACATTTACCATTTTGGATTGGTTGGCAACTGTGGAAATCAAGGAATGATCTCATCTTCAACAAGGTTAGTTGGGAACCGAGGGAGGTAATCAACAAGGCTAGTGACGATGTTATAGAGTGGTTAACAGCAACATGTATCTCCAATACCTCCAGGCGGCGATCAGCTACATTGCGTAATACTCAGACATTCCGTTGGAAACCACCTCCAGACAATGCAGTCAAGGTAAACTTTGATGGAAATTTCCTTTATCAGAATAGTAGTATTGGGGCGGGATGGATAATACGGGATGCAAGGGGAACATATATGCTATCTGGAAGCTCTAAACTAAAACAAGCATGAACCCCTCTTGAAGCTGAAGGGATAGCACTGCTACATGCACTCCAATTGACCTAGTGTCGAGGTTACCGTGATGTAATCCTAGAAGGTGATTGTAAGGCGCTAGATGATCTTCTACACAAGCGATCTACAAATATAACCATAGAACATCTCCTAGTAGATATCCGCAGTTGGGCGGATCACTTTAACTCGATTTCATTCTTACTTGTTGAAAGAGAATGTAATCAGGCTGCTGATAAGTTAGCTAAAGTAGCACACCATCAAACACAAACTGCTCAAGTCTTTTTCTATCCTCCATTGTATTTTACAGAGCTGTTTGTTTCATGACTATGTACCAATTTCTGATTAATAAAAACCTAAGACGTTAAAAAAAAGAATACGTAACGTACAAGTGGATCAGACTTGAATAGCTGAGGCCCATGTACTAATTGCAATCTAAAATGGGCTTTACGGCCCGTTAAGTTTTTCTCAATTTGCATATTTTTGTTTTTATTTTTGGGGGAGAAAAGATTGTGCGAGTTAAACCCACACATCCCATCTTCGCAATCGCAACTGTGTGTTTCTTTGTTGGGCACTGTGTTTGTTACTTTCTCTCCTCGATGAATCCTCTCGGGCAAGCTTCTTTGATCGTCCTAGCTTTGTTTCGTTTCTAATTGTAAGTTTTTTTATTCATATTATTATGCTTTTTGTTTGTTTGTTGTAGGAAGTGGTAGTTTACTCTAGAAAAAGTTGGAACCTAATTGGATTCGTTGCTTCGATTTGGATCTCCGTTACGTTATGCAACACTATACTTATTGAATCGAATTCTGGGTTTTTTTTTGAATTGATACTGCCTAAATTATTACTCCTTTTCGTGTTTTAATTTAGAGGTGGAACTGAATCAGTTAAGAAGAAGAAGAGAGAAGGCAACAGCAATGATGCAGACTTGTTGTATCCATCAATCGTTTTGTTTCCCTCATAGGTAGCTTTCTCATTTGTCTGATTTGATTCTTGAAATGTTTATATTGAATTCTTGAATTAATAAATCTTTGGCAGAATCCTTCCAAGAATTGATGTATCATCATCCATTGGGATTAATAAGCTCCCTAAACCGCCTTGTCAACTTGGGTTCATCAGAAAAACTCAGTCTTTTGGGATTTCGAATCTAACACGGCAAAGAAGATTATATGTGAACTTGAATGCTAATGACGGTCACCCATCCATGTCTATGTTGGAACAAGTAGAAGAAGAAGAAGAAGAAGAAGCATCCGTTGAAAACAGTGCACAGAGTCCGGGAGCTGAGCTTCCATTTAGCAAATGGTCACCTTCTAAGTACATTTGGAGAGGCTTATCAGTTCCTATCATTGCAGGACAAGTTGTTCTCCGGATTCTTAAGGGTAAGATTCACTGGAGGAACACTCTTCAACAGCTGGAGAGAACAGGACCCAAATCTCTTGGAGTTTGTCTTCTCACTTCTACGTTTGTTGGTATGGCTTTCACGATCCAGTTCGTTAGAGAATTCACTAGACTAGGTCTAAACAGATCCATTGGAGGTGTCTTGGCTTTAGCTTTCTCTAGAGAGCTAAGTCCAGTCATCACATCGATCGTTGTTGCTGGACGAATGGGAAGCGCATTTGCAGCTGAACTAGGGACAATGCAAGTCTCAGAGCAAACTGATACACTCAGGGTTTTAGGAGCAGACCCAATTGATTATCTAATCACACCAAGAGTCATCGCCTCGTGTCTGGCTTTACCGTTTCTGACACTCATGTGTTTCACTGTCGGTATGGCTTCGAGCGCTCTACTCTCTGATGCGGTTTACGGAATCAGCATTAACATAATCATGGACTCGGCTCACAGAGCACTTAGACCATGGGATATTGTGAGTGCCATGATTAAATCTCAGGTCTTTGGAGCTATCATATCGGTGATTAGTTGTTCTTGGGGAGTAACCACTACGGGAGGTGCTAAAGGTGTTGGTGAATCTACAACTTCTGCAGTTGTCATGTCTCTTGTTGGAATCTTTATTGCGGATTTTGTGCTTTCTTCCTTCTTCTTTCAGGGTGCTGGAGATTCTTTGAAGAACTGTGTTTGACAATTTTTTTTTCCATGTCTTCTTATGTTGGTTTAGATGGGTTTCTGTAAATCACTTGTTTAAAGATGAAAGGAACATCATTTTAGAAATCAATAAAAAATTGCATTCACTAGCTCTTTTATGTTATGCTATGATCTTATGCATAAGCTTATATGTTATGCTATGATCTTATGAAGCAACATTTTACTTATCAATGTAGAACAAAACTATTCTTCAATTTAGAGAACGAGTTATATTATTCCAAAAATATAGTTAGTTTTGAAAAATGAAATGAGAATATGGATTGAGGAATAATACAAAAACAAAAAAGAACATAAATTTTGGAAAATAACGTTGAAAGTAAAAATGCTCTGGCCCAACCTCGACTCATCTCTTCACCTGCGGCTTTGCATAGATGAGTGTATCTGATCATACTCTCTTAATTGCTGCATCGTAACAGAAGGTTTAATACGAGTCAAAACGTCCTCAAAATGAATCTTCTTGATCCTACGAGGTTTCGAGCATGTCTCATCGTCTCGAGCCAGCATACCCGCTTCTTTAACCAAATATTTTAGATCAGCCCCACTAAGATTCTCACAACCCTCCATTCTCGCTATCTCATCCAGATCAACACTTGGGTCTAAAGGAACCTTCCTCGCAAGAGATTTCAGAATCAAACCTCGTTGAACAGCGTTTGGAAGAGGTAAATAGATATGTTTCCCAAACCTCCCTGGTCTTGTAACCGCAGGATCAATCTCTTTCGGTCTATTCGTTGCACCAATCACAATCACACCATCTCGTGCTTGTCCACCGCTCATTTCAGCGAGCAACTGATTCAGTGGCCGTTCAACAACCCAAGCACCTTCTCCTGATCCACGTTTTGTTGTCAGTGCATCAAACTCGTCTAAGAAGATAAGGCAAGGCGAACACGCCCTTGCGCGGCTAAACAGCTTCCTAATCTCTTTCTCAGTCTCTCCAACGTATTTGCTCAGAAGCTCCGGACCCTTGATGTGAATATAATAAACTCCTGCTTCGTTAGCCACAGCTTCGGCTACTAGTGTTTTACCACAACCAGGTGGTCCATATAGCATAAAACCAGTCTCTGAACAGAACTCAAATCCCTCGCACTCTTCTGGATGTTTCAACGGTTTGATTACATGACGATAAAACTCTTCTCTTATATGATCGAGACCGCCTACATCTTCCCATGTTACACTAGGTATAGTAGAGAACCCTTCTCTTGTTGACGAAGGTTTAGCATCTTTCAGTGCTTGCTCAAAATCCGAGGTAGTGTAGAAGAGTTTCTTCATCTCTTCTGCTGGAAACGCACATGGCTGCATACTCAACAAAGAATCAATATCAGTTGAAAATTCTGACGCTCTTGAATACACAAATCTCTCCGCTGCAACCTTTGCAGCCTCCTTTACCAAAAGTGCTAGATCTGCCCCGACGAATCCTGACGTCTTACGAGGAACAATTGCCATATCAAAACCTGGTTCAAGAGGACGGTTCCGTGTTATCAAAGAAAGAATCTCTTCTCTTGCCTTTTCATCTGGCACACCGAGATAGATCTCCTTGTCGAACCGTAGTGCCCTTCTCATAGCTGGATCAAGAGCGTCAACTCTATTTGTAGCTGCAATAACAATAACATGGCCGCTAATTTCGAAACCCGACTCTTTCTCCTTTTGAAGCATATACTCTCGATCCATGCAACTCATCAACTGTGTCAGAAGACGAGTCTCCATACCTTTCTGGTGATTCTCCCTCTTTGATGCAATCGCGTCAATCTCATCGATAAAGATAACAGAAGGAGCATCTCTATACGCTTCAGAGAAGAGCTTTCTAACATTCTCTTCAGATTCACCCGCAACACCAGAAACAACGTCAGAAGCAGATTTCATGTAAAAAGGAAGACCAGTTTCAATAGCAATGGCACGAGCCAATGTAGACTTGCCACAACCAGGTGGACCATGAAGTAAGATCCCAGAGATTGGTTTCTCTTGAAGACGTTCATAAATTTGAGGCAAAAGCAGAGGAATCTTTACACGCATCGTTAGGTCATGCAATATATCCTTTAACCCACCAAGATCCTTAAACTTCTTACCTTTGTTATTCTCTGTCTCTAATGATTCAACATCATCAGAAACCCTAATTTGTTTCCTTGTATCATACGAAGCCCTGAGATTATCATTTGTCAAATCAAACTGTGGAGTTGACTTACCACTATCATCATCTAATACATTTCCATCCACGGCATCAGACCACGAGGATCCTGATGGTGAAGTTGTGGCGGCTCTCTTTCGTGATTTTGATCTTCCATTGCTTTCTTCTTCGTCTTGACTGCCTACGTTCCTGGATTGGAGGATTTGGTTGACGTTAAGCAGGAGAACATGGCGACTCGATCGAGACCATTCACGGTCCTTTGAACGGAGGTCATCGACGATTTCCTCTGCTGTTGATCCCTTCTCGAATGATTCGAGAACTAGGTTTTGGAATCTCCGATTTGCAACGCGACCGCTCCGACCTCTTTTCACCATCGCCGGCTTTGGTATTTGTCAGATTTAGGTTAAATTGACATAGTTCTGTTCTGTCGCTTGACAAGTTTTTTATAAACCATGTTTTTGCCGCGTAACTCTTATTGGGCTACGTAAAAAAGCCCACTAATAAACCATCCATTAATTCACTATTGGTCATCGTCTTTTTGGTCTAATTCAAAAACTTTAGGAAACAAATTTTGGAATTGACATGAAGCTACCAAAGTAACAAAACAATAATAAATAGAAAAATAAATGGGATGGGTTTTGGGACGTGCATGTGCATACATAATTGCAGTGGCAGGAATATTAATTGAGAAAGCCTTAATTGGTTAGGGTACTGTCCTTAGTCCTTGACGTTTGCATTATATTGTCCTTTTCACGATCTCATCGATATGCTGCCCTTTTTGGTTTCTAATCATCGATTAGTCTCAGGCTCTCATGTTTATAAATTGATGTTGAAATTGGAATTGCAAAACAAGTACGACGTCTTGGCTCTATCAACTGTTTGCAAGCATTAGCGTTTGCGTACTTAATTACGTTCAATTTAAGTATATCACATTTCTTATTTTTTTTTTGAACAAAATACGTCGAATTTTGTTTTTTTGTTCCTTATAATGAAGTATTGTGCTACTGTTGACATGCAAAGTAACTATACCTAAACTGAATTATGTTTAAAAATATTGAAATTAAAAATGTGTGTCGAGTTTAAGGACATATGTTGACAGCTGAATCATATATATTTAGGGCTATTTGTGTGACCCGAAAGTTAGTTAGAAAATTTACAATTCGAAACCAAGTTGAAAGTTAGATACAGCCTCTAGTGCGACTAATGTGTGCCATTAATTTGCATTCACCAAAGTTCACCAAAGTTTTATAACATTTTATATTTACTATCTTTTTCAAGCTAAACCAGATGAACCAAGAGTCGCTTTCTAGGTTTCTATGTTATCTCACTGTTTAGCCAAATTAATATTTAACTTCGACAACAAATATTATCAAACAAAACAACAAAAAACTATATATGTATACATGTATAATTGAACGTACAACGAATTGTAAAAACGTACGAGAAATATCTATTCCGTAGCAGACAGACACTTCATATATCGAGACAAACACATCTTACTTTACCCCACGCCTCAAAATCACCTCTTCTTGTATACATGCATATTTGTACACTAGTTTTTTTTGTTAAAGTCCACTAGTTAAAAAATAGTTGTATACATACATGTTATTATGTAGAGAATCGAGATGTTACAATGGTCTAATCATTTTATTATATATCTATAATTAACCCTTCACCTAATTAATTGGTCTTATATGTGAAAAAAACACCAAAATAAACTCTATTTTCTTCCAAACCTTAAACAAAAGAACTGATCCAGTCCAATACTAGGATGTGTCTAGTGACTGTTAGACCCATACTCACAGACTTCTATATTATAAAGTTGGGTAAAGTTTATTTATAAAACTGTATACATCTCTCTCTACATATTTAATGTAACTATCAATAAATACCCCAAAACCACAACGAACCCATCTTCACTCTCTCCTCACTCCTATAGCCACCCACAAGAAGGACATTACAAAGAACCTCCCAAAGAATCCCCAATTCACTCCCGAGGGAATGCCGATTATAAACCGGAACAAGCTGACACAGACGACTATGATTAAGCAAATCTTGAAGAGGTGTGCGAGTTTGGGGAAAAAACAGAGCAGTGAGTATAACGAAGAAAATGAACATGATGGAGACTCTCTTCCTCAGGATGTTCCCAAAGGTCACTTCGTTGTCTACGTAGGAGGGAATCGGGTCAGGTACGTCTTACCCATTTCGTTTTTGACCCGAGCCGAGTTTCAACTTCTTCTACAACAAGCTGAGGAAGAGTTTGGTTTCGACCACAACATGGGTCTCACTATCCCTTGTGAAGAAGTAGCTTTCAAATCTCTCATCACTTCTATGCTTCAATCAACATATATTTAGGGTTTTTATTTTGCTAATGATTATCTTATTTTGGTAATGACGATCTGTTTTAGCCTATTTTTAACTTTTAGATGATTTTGGGGTACAACTGGGTTAGTGTTTCAATTAGAACGAGACTAACTCTAGAGATACCTCTAAGAGTGATCTATTAAACCACTTTTAGTTATTATCGTAGACTTGTAGGGAGGAATAAAACATACTCTGATAATTTTTCTCGTTGTGGTGGTGTGATTATATGTAGAACCCATTGAGGGACTATTATTATATCAGTGAATGCTATTTTTCTTCGTAATTATAATTTGTTTTTGTTCCATTTTCTATGTAAATATTCTTGCATGATATTTCCCATTTAAAGAATCTAACATAATGTATATTAGCATATTGTTAACAAAAAAAAGAATGTATATCTTGGATGTAATTAAAAAAAAAAACTAAAAAAAAAAAGAAAAAAGAAAGAAAAGAATGTATATCTTGACAAAATTGGAGGTGATGAGGAGAATTGATAGTGTGGGAGGAGATTACATTTCAAGAAAATGAAACGAATTGTAAATTGCATTTTGATATTTGATTTTTTTAAAAGCATTACTGTGCGACCTCGTCCAAGAAAGTAATCCCAAGGAAGCCTTCTTTTGGAATCGGTAGTTTTTTAGCCGTTAAAACTTTAAAACTGTTGATGAACTAATAAATAAAATAGTTAAGAAAGCATTGAAATGCTCATTCACATTGACAAAGAATTTTAACACTGTGCGTACACACACATGCAAAAGCAGGAAGATATAATTATATTGTTCACCAATTCTCATGCGCTTTTCGACTACTCGAACGCATTTAGTTACTGCCACTAACTTTTTTTGTTTTCTGGCATTGGCACTTGGTAGCACGTCTGGCATAAAAGTTCTAAGCGATTCCACGAGTTGCTCCAATTATTTACCAGTTCCAGGGAACAATCAAATCATAAAAATATGTCACTATTCGTCTAACTACTATGAATTTGTCACTTGAAACTCTTTTTCATCTCTAAAAATAATATACTTCAAAAAACACAAATCGTATACTTCAAAACTCTTTTCATCTCCAAAAAAACAAATAAATTGGGATGTTAACAAAAAAAAAGATACTACACTACATTGGAGATGTCATATCAATATGTCTGAGAGAGAGCACATGCAAGTGGTACCCACACTTCGTGACTCTGATAAAAACTATAAAAGTAGATCCCTTCGATACCCACACTTCGTTTATATATCTTGGAGTTATGATCGTATACTATCTAAGAATAGTACATGATGACCCACGTATTTGTGTTTGACGGCTCAGATTTAACGTCAACATTGTAACATTTAGCAATGCCGTACGGTACTTAACGGACGGTCGAGTTTCCTTAAATCCTTACACGAAAGAAGAACTCTCGTTTTTTTTTTTGTTTTTTTTTTTTTTCAACATATCTTGACATATATACATTTATTGATTGAAACTCTGAGAGTCTAGAGGCGCCTTACAAGTAATTTTCAAAAGAATAGGAGAGCCTTTGAGGTATAATAATTGAGGTTGACTTTTATAATAAATTTATCAAAAAGAATTTTTCAATTCTTTCAGAAAAATTATGTGGTGTGAAGAGGATTTATTGACTAAAACTCTAAATCACCTAATGTAAACCTCGTTTATTTTTCAGAAAAAGAAAGAAAAAAAAACATTTTACGTACCCAGATATCATTTTGTTGTATAATTGTATTTTATGTTCTGTTAAGCCCATTTAGATGTTATATATTTTGGTTAAAAGATGACAAATCAACAATATTGATTTTGAATTTCTGATTTTTGTTTGGCAATATGTATTATATGCGGATTTTAAAATGGATAAGGTGACACAATTTTAATTCTAACATGTATTACTAATATCTTTTGAAAATTTTATGAAGATGAAAAAGTCTCCCACGTTTGTAATGATTTTTGACAGAAAAAATAATAATAACGCCGACGGTCTATAGCGATTACAAAAAATAATTGAGGTTCACTTTTATAATAATTGAGGTTGACTTTTATAACTAAGGACTTTCACCCGAAAAAGACAGTCTATAGCAATTAGTGTTGGATATGGGTTTTGTCCCCAACATTTCTGAAGCCCAAACCGAAGATCTTAGGAAGTTTTGGGCTGAAGTTTTGGATTTAGCCCGCTAGGCCGCATGGGCAAAATCGTTATTTTATAAAAAGACAGGAGAAACCCTAAGTTACTAGCCCATTATATATATCAGAAATCATTGTCAGAGCTGAAGAACCGAAATTTTGGCAATCAGAGAGAAAAGTGTATTTACATTCGTATTAATTGCGCTTAGAGCTTTGATTGTATTTTCTGTAAACACTTCTCTTGAATTCTACGTTAATAAAATGATCAGTTCCGATTTATCCCTAAGAATATTCGTATTATCTATATTGTCGATTTCATACAACAACAATTAGAAATGAATATGTATTAACCATAAGTAGTGATTAAACACTAGAGAGCCACTCAATGTGCATTAGCTGAAACACTATTCCATTTGTAATTAGGTAAACTATTCTTCTAAAGTTTAGCCGAATTATTTATTCAAAATCTTTATATTGTAGGTGCATACATACTAGCTTTTTTTTGAAAGCAATGTTTCCACTTCCCTAAAAATGAGTTGATGTAGACAAATCCGAATACATGATGATGCCTGCGAAAGTGTTATGTAATACACGCAAGTCAACTATAGAATAATGTATCGAAGTTCTTTCATTGGCTTGGCCGTTGCTTCGTGAACGTATAATATTTACTAGTAAAGATGATATGGTAAGTAATTTAATGGATATGTAACAAAACCTGAGAAAAACCAAAAAAGATTATCAAAACAGAGAGAAGCGACAAGGATACTCATCAAAGCCACATGGTGTATTAATATATCATAATCAGAGTTTTTACTATTTTTGATTGAACAAATCTTAATTCATAGCGCAGATTATTTATATGTAAGGTTAATGGTAAGACAAAACCCAAATCTTAATATAGCTGTCTTCAATGACAATGACGTAACAAAAACACACACACACACACAAACACTAGTCTGAATTTCAGAAAAACCTAATTAAGATTAGATCCAATTTAATTCCTGCGAATTTTTTTAGAATGTCAGATTAATTAAACTTGGTCGAATAATTTGTAGTTTCTTTCCGAAAAAGAACGAATCTGATTATCATCAACACATGTAGTTAGGACTGTATATATTGAAGGTTATAATTGTGTAGAATCATTGATTTCTAGGATAAACACATTTGACAATAACGTCTGCACTAGCGGATTCTTCATAGATCATTTTAGACATCATAATTATAGACAGTTGAAAAGAAAAGAAGAATCTCTGAAAAGTCCAAGTAATTGACTTATTATCTACGGTATATAAGAAGTGTTTCCAATTGTGATATATATAGCTCAGAATCGAAGGTAATAAGTGTGGAAATTAGAATACATGAACATGTGAATACCCTAGCAAATCAAGTAGTAGCTAGACTCTTAAAACATTGATTATCAGCAAATGATCTCTAAATGCTAAGTTCCACAATTAGGATTGTTGGCACACACTTGGACTAACCCTAATCAATGGATCCGAATGTTCATCTCTTGAGACATTTTTTTCTTGATTTTTTTTTTGCCGGCCTTCAAACTTAAATATAAAGATATTTACTAGAAAATGTCGGCCTTATTATTATTCTTTGGTATACAGACTATCGAGTCGTGGAAATAGTAAAACCAATTGAATCAAAACTCACCTTTCATTTACAGGCTATTCAAAGAGGTCACAACTAATATACAGTTAGTTAAGTTTTAGAGTATTAATACTTCCTTTCCCTTGGGACGAATTAAGTGGAGTGGGCTTAGTCCAAAATTGATATTTCTCTTACCCTTAGAAAAGGTTTTTTTTTCTTAATTTATAAACCCTATCAGTTGATATTGTCGGTTTCGGTAGTAGGAACGGATTCTTTTGTTTACCGAACCAGAAAACTTCGTGATACTAGATGGAAAAAAATCATATTAATGTAATTTTAAGAAACCCTTTTTTTGTTACATATTTTTCATAGATTAACAACACAAAGCAAGGAGATGGGTAGATTGACATTTACACGCGACACGCCGTAAAATTCAACACCAAATTGTTGTCAGTACAGAAAGAAAAAAAAAACTAAAGTTAAAAACATTCCCTCATAGTAAAATGAAAAAAAAAAAAAAAAAA
>NC_025698.1:9554198-9572555 GCF_000633955.1 Camelina sativa
CTGATGAGGACGATGATGAGTTTGACTTGGTGTGTCTGTGTTTCGACCCTACCGGAGATTTCATTGGCGATGTTTCCTTCTCTGATGGCGAACTCAATTTGTTGTCCTGAGGATTTGTCGAACTTGCGTATTCGTCTTCTTCTGGGTTTAGGGCTTGTTCTTGGCTTGCGGAAGAAGCGACCTGTTCTGTTTGAGGACACATGGATTTAAGCTGCTTCCCCAGAAGTAATATGGTCTCTTGACACTCTGCTAGCTTATCTGCAGCAGCCGCTAATTCATTGTCCTGTATAATAACATTCAATGTGATCAGGAATCATATATTTCAAAACCTGTTGGATTATAAATGAGTATGTGTTTGGAAAGTTACCTGTTTGCTTTTAGGATCAGCTTCGGTTACTGAACAATTCGGGCAGTTTTGGTTGTTCCTAAAGTTTTGTAGGAAATACAAGTTAGAGATTTTGAGAGAGCTTAAAGCGAAGACAAGAGTAATGTTGAGTTATAATGTTACCTTTGTAATTGCTCCTCGAGTTCTTGGCATTTGGCTAAAGCTTCTTGGTGATGTTCCTTTTCGTCTTGAAGCTCATCCTCTAAGTTTTCGATTTTTCCTTTAAGAGAAGTCAACTCTATTTCCAGCTCGGATGATCTAGTTTCAAGAGATCGATATGATTCCACCATGCATTTGAGCTGAGTCTCGGCCATGCCACTAGACTTCTGAGCAGATTCCAACTCTGATTTAACTTCGGCTAGAAGTTGCTCTGTTTCTTGTAGTTTGGTCTTAGTTGCTTCAAGATCTGCTTCACAGCTTGCAAGGTTGGTCTCTGCTTTTTCTTTCTCGAGTCTCAATCCTTCAAACTCTTCTAATGTAAACTTACTAGCTGCAAGCTTGGTTTCGTAGCCAGATGTTCCGTTGCAATCATCTGGGATCTCGGAATCAGAACTCTGAGAACAAGCCCCATTCTGGTAATGCTCACCTGATGACTCTTTCTGAAGTGCTTTGTTTTCAGGTAGAGCAACTTTATCGATGCAATCAGGACTGTGAATCTCCACTGTGGATGAGTGATATCCCAGCACATCGATCTTTAGTTCACTAGCTTCAACTAAAACTCGCGAAAGATCGAACAAGAAATCGACCAAAGTCTTCTCCTTGCCCAAGACTCTGTCGAATGTGACAGAGAAGTCTTGAACCTTTTGGGAGAACGTTCTGTTTTCAGAACACGCCGTTGCTTCCTTTGAAAGATAGGTAACAAACTGGAGTATCTGAGAAAGAGCATCAGCCAGTTCTTGAGTTATTATTACCTCTGCGACGCTAACTTTTTCCTCTGTGGTCTCATTTGAGATAGCTATCTCTTTTTCTTCTGTAATAAGACCGTTTACATTAGGTCCATTACATTTAGAAGGTAGCTTAACACCTGCATCTTCAACTGCACATCGTATCTCTGCCAAAATCTTCTCAAATGCAGCATCTTTAGGGAGAGACTGAAGCACATTGGAGATTCTTTTCTTCAGTTGCGTAGCTGGTTGGATCTCAGCATCAGAGTCAGCACTTGAGTGATCCGTTGAACCATTTGCGTTAGAGCCATTTGGTAGACAAGCTAGCTTTTCCATTTCAAGAAAATCATCCATAAGCTCCAACTGGTTAGCACTCTCTGTCTTCTTAATCTTCCCATTGTTTTTGTTGGAGTGAGAGAATTCAGACATCAAAGAGCCAGCAATGCTTCTAGCATCTTCGTTCCCGTCCTCAGACATTGAAGCCATACTAGGAGGGTTACTAGCATTTTGACGAGAGAAGATTTCAGCAGGCATTTCAAAACCGCGCTTGGTTGGACTTTTACTCATCATTTGAGCTTCCAAGGCTTGAAGCCTGTTTGATGTCTTAGCACAGAGGTTCCTCGACACTTGGAGCTCGCTGTTACGCTTTGCCAAAGCTTCTTTCAGCATCTTTGTCTCTTCTTCCATAGCAAGTAACCGCTCTGTCAGCAAATCGTTTTCTTTATGGAACTTTTGCATATTGTCAAGAGAGAATTCGGAAACCTGAGACATGTGTGACATTGGAGACATGAGAGGACTAGAAGGTCTGGCCGGTGACCTTCTTTGTCGATGATCTTGTTGTCCATAGTCTCTGCCTAAACTCTCAACCTCCATTTTCATCTGTGCAAGTGCTGCAGGACCCGGAAGTTTCTTTCTCACCAGAGTACGTAATCTTTGACACTCAGCTTCCAACTTTGCTATTTTCTTGACACCTTCCAGATGCTGCTTGTTTGCTGCTTCTGCAGACCTCATACTCATATTCTTTTCTTCGTTTCGTATCTCCAACTCTTTGGTAATCACATGAGTTTCATACTTGAGAGTGTTTATCTCCCTTTCACAAGACTCTATATTGTTCTTAAGATGCTCAATCTCAGACTCTGCTTGAGACTTCTCTTCACTTATCCGCATAAGCATGTTTGAACGCTCTTGCAATGATCTCGAGAGAGCGTCATTCTCAGCACCACAACGAAGCAGTTCTTGCTCGTATTCGCCAATCCTAGACTCAAACTCAGCTCTAAGATTGTCCATTTGGTTGGTTTTAGTAGAGATAACATCATGCAGCTTCTGTTCATTCTCTTCTTTTAAACTCCTTATCTGCCTCATACACTCCTTTAACGCTCCATCTAAATGCGCTGCTCGATCTTCGACAGTGAGCTTCGCGAGTGTAACTGTCTCGAGATGAGTTTTCAAAGCAGAAGCCTCTGCTTCAGCTTTTTCCCAACCTGAAATCAAATATCAAAAAACCAACAAAACATGTGACCAGAAGAAAAAAACACCATGCAAATATTTCAGAGCACTTTTTTGTGTGTGTTTTATTTGATTACCTGTGACAGCTTCTTCAGCAACTTTGGAGTGTTGTTTCACTAAAACCTCCTTAGCTGTAATATCTGCATTAGCTGTAGATAGCTTCAAATCCAAATCCTTGATCTGATCTTCAAGCTTTGTAACTTTGTCCTCATAGTTTTTAACTTCATCTTTTAAACCATTCAGATTTGAGTATTGATCAAATGAGATCTGGATGTAGTTTGGCTTCTTCCCATTTTCCTGTTATTATAATATTTATTGATGAATCAAAAAACACTCTAAATCTCAGAATTGAATGATTAAGCAAATCTGAGAAATGAAAGGGTGATTAGAGAATTTTCAAGTACCTGATCAAGAACCTCAGTAACAGTAGCTGCTTTCTCAGAGGATTTCTTTTTCCATGGCCAACTCTTACGATCCATCTTCTTCTTCTTTTTTCTCTTCATAATCCACAAACAATTCAACATTATCAGATTAAAGAAAACAATAAAATTAAAACCCAATATTCTTTTATACAGTTTTCGGATTTTTAAGGAAAAATAATTATGAAGTTTCAGAACAAGAATATTGTCATCTAATCAGAATTCAGAAAGCGTAAATGCAAGAAAGGAAACAATCTAACACTCATAAATAAGTTGAAAGAAAAGAACCAAAGAGATCCAAAGCTATGACAACTACCGACGATCGCAATTGAGTAGATGAAAAAAAAAGTCTGATGATTTCGATGAACTTTGAACACTTGTTAAAATGGACAAGAGAAGAAGAAGAAGAAGAAAACAACGAATACATCCAAAACTCGGGAAAACAAGTAAAATGGTGGCGACAAAAGCCATTTTTACTCGAATCAGTAAACTCCGGATTAAAAAAAAAAAAAAAACTAAAAATCCAAATGGCAGAAGGAGAGAAATCGCGCAAGAACACAAATCACCGACGTTTTTTTCTTCCTCAGCAGTCAAAATCTCTCAAAAGTCACCGACGCACCGATTAAAACTCGTTTTTTTTTTTTGAACTCATAACAGAGTATAAACAGTTCCGATTGCGAACTAAACATACGAAATCTAAAGAAGAAGTATAAAAACAGAAACAAACAGAACATAAATGACGATTCGAGACCAAGAAGAGAAGAGTAGTATAGAAAGAAGAAAAAAGAAAGACTCACCGGGAAAAAATCCAAAATGCAGCAGTGAAAATATATTCAAGAGAGGTAGTCAGTGAATCATAAATATTATCAGCAAAACAGATTTGGAAAAAAAAAAAAAAAAAAAACAGAGAATCAAAAAAACTCTGTTTGTAGAGAGAGAAGAAGAAAAAAAGAGGAGAAGAGTGTGGTGGGTTATGGTGTGATAGTGGCGGTGATGGTGATGGTGAAAGTTGAAGTTGAAGTTTGAAGGTGAAAAAATATATATCTCTATGTCTACTATGCCTTCTGTATCACTTCAAAGCCTAAAACGTAGCAGAGGCTCTCCTTTAAACAAATCGTTACCTTCACTTTCTCTTATTATTTTCCTCCCTTTTATTCTTTTCTTTTTTTTAATTAACTATTCTTTTATTTTATTTTATTTTGGCATTCAATTAATTATATTATTATTCTCCTATTTATTTACCCTCCTTTCTCCGACTCTTAATTATTCTTTATTTTTATACCAATAATTCATTTTTTTAGTCGAATCCTATTTTCTAGTATTTATTTAGACAAATAATTCATGAGTTCTGTGCAAGTCGAAAAACAAATAAAATAATACTAAATCCGTATACACAGTAGCCTATTTTTTTCATGAAGAGAATAAGATAGGCTTTTTGATATTTTTCTTGTCACGATGATAGCCAAACAATGACATGTATCACATGTGGTTCCTTTTTATACAATCCTATTAATAGAAAACCATATACAAAATAAACCTAAGCCATTGACGTTTTCGATTACTTTATATTTTCAGTGGTTAAAGCGTTTTTATTTTATTTGGTGTGTTGTATTGCATGCGATAAAACTATACATTTCAGGTATTTTGTTTTAGAAGGAGTACACATATTACTGAAAACGTTTGTAGTTACGAGAAATAAAATTAGTTTAGCTCATAGATTTGATATAGTAATATATTAAAACTGCACCGTTTGTTAATTTCCGAAAAGTGATCATACTGTTTATGCGCCACTTACAAAAATATTAATATTTAAATATGCAATTTATAGAGTTAAAATAAACGTGACAGATTATATAGCATATACGTACGATATATGTTGATAATGCACTTTTTATTTTATTTTTGACGTCGTTGATAATGTACTTCATTAAACTGAGATTTTGCTGGAAGAAACATATATAAATGTTCATTAAATGTGTTCTCCTAACAAAATATTCTGCGCGTTTGTTGTTTACATCTAGAAATTTGACTGGTTTATCTTTTAATTACTTTTGACTGATCATAATTACATCGAGAATGATTAGTTGTTAGTAGTATATGAAACCCCTCTGTGTTTTAATTTTAAATACGAATTACATAAATTTTAAAATACTAGTAATAAAAATGATTATGGTAAGGGACTAAATTAATGGATCAATAATACTGTATGGGAAAACGAAGCACCGAATAGTGTTGTCAATATAGACCGGAGGAGATATTAATAATTTAAAGCTTCTGTTTCCACTCGTTTAATTAAAAAACCTCATATATCTCTCGCACTTAACGAAAACCAAAAGGACTATCATTTCTTGTTTTTGTTACCTCCCAAAATAGTGAATAAATACAAAAAATTGAAGTTTTGGCATATGCTATGAACAACCAAAAATGCATGAAAATGTTTATAGTTTATTTTATTAAAATCATTCAGCGATGGTCCTAACTCCTTACAATTGCATTCATATAGCTTAGAGACAAGCTAGCGAACCAAGTTTGTACACTACAGTCTGTATATAGCAATTCCACGGACCAAAAGTAAATAAACTAAAAAAAAAATAGAGGACTTTTCAATTTAATTAAAAAGATAGGGGAATTAATTTAAATAAATAAAAAAACTGATATAACGACTTAAAACATTATTTCTCGTGTGTAAAGAACGAGACATGAAGAGTAAAGTATAAAGGAATATGATTAGTAAGGTCATTTTCTCTATTAAAACTAAGACCAAATAGCTTCGACTTTACATAATTAATCATAATTATTTGCATTAGGTATATATCATCTAATATGTCTACCGTCTACCTACACATTTGATCCACTTTTTAATTAGATAAACCAACTTATGATTTAATTGAAATAAAGATGCTCACCACCACCCGAATTAAATTTAGAAAATATCTATCTTTTAATTAAACATAAATTGTGTCAATCAGTATTTCTTTAGTTTCTGAACATAAATTTAGGTTTTGGAAATTAATTTTGTTGAGAAAAAAAAAAATCAACATCCAACTATTGTCGAAATCAAAACACAGCAGCTTGACAGCAAGGAAAACACGTGGCTTGGTTTCACACGTATACCGGTTTGGTCTTACTGTAGTTCTTGATGTATTGTATCTAAAATCTCAGAATCAACCCGACGGCTGTGATCTGTTCTAGCTATATACTTATATTCTTAGCTTCACTCGCCCGTAAGTGGTAAACTAATATTCACCATCAACCTATAGTAGATACAATTCTTGAATCTGATTCTTTTATAGTAGTATATGCTTAGTATAAAAATATCCAAAGATTCTAACTTCACGAAGACGAATAAAAAAAGAAGTGGTATACAGTAAAGTACTTACAACTAAAAAATTTTAAAAAGCGTAAAAGAGGTTATGATTTCTAAGCAAGTTTGGAATATGATGAGCTGTGTTGAAATTGAATCGCGTAATTTTCATATTGACAACTGACGGAGGATATATAATATAGTTAACAAAAGTAATTAGCCGGTGGGTCCAAATATAAAAAGACCACTTAACGCGCTTTTCGTCACGTGTTATGTCTACATTATCTAAGGTCATTAGTACGTGTGTGGATCAATTATATACGCTTTTTATCTCAGTTATCATAACCATTTTACGATCCCTATGTCTAAAATAAAGACATACTACAGTATATATATCCTGTATATTTGTCATTTTTTTGTCTGTCCAAACAACAAATATAAAGCGTAATAGTATATAGTATACTACTAGATTTTGATTTACATTGCGTTTCAACTATGCGACTTGTTAGTAAAAAACATATTCACAGTTCATGGTCGGGTCATGCGCCGTGGCTGTTTGGACTGGGTACCGGCTCGAGTAATTCAAAGTCTGATTACGCGTACAAAACGACATCGGATTACTTAATTGGGGTGGGATATATATGCTGGGATAGATTCGTATTAAAATAGCCTTTTTTTTTTACTGTTAGTCTTATTTGAGTGAGTGAGACTGTGACTGGGTCCATTCAAATAACGCATTGATACGTGTAAATAACTCGTATTACTACCTCACACCTAATGCGTTAAGTGAATTTGCCCTCTTCGACCAAACGACAAACTTACACACAAAACAAATCAATATATACGAAGTGAAAAAACAAAAACAAAACTTATATATTAATAGCCCCTAAAACGTGAATAATACATACATAACACACATAAAACAAATAAATATGCGAGTGAAATAAAAACATACAAATATACCATTTCGACCCGTAAATTGAGTTAGAACATTATCCAATTTCTCTATTTATTCGTCTTCGTTAAATCAGATTTTCTTTTTTTGGTTTTCCTATATATCTTTTTGTTTAGACATTTTTTTGTGTAGTAGTTTCAGGTAAATCCCTAATATATTACCAAAGGAGATTAATACTGCAGACTCATTCAACTTGCAGACGTTGACGGTTAACCTAACCACGCTTAACTTACGATTTTATATTGATTACCGACGGACATCGATCCAAATTAAGTTTGGTACATGTTTATCAGGTATAAAGATTCTTCAAATTAAGATTAGTTTATATCTTGAAAAGTGGACTAATGTCAATCAGTTCCGCAGTTAGTACTAAACTTAAGACTAATCTCCTTATTTATTCTCTCGTAATCAAGGGTTCCATTTACTTGATTTAGTACGGTGACACGAGGACGACCCATCAAACCGATATTCATAGCAATAAATAATATGGTCTACTCCTAATCATCAATTTATTCTATTACAACTACCACTTAAAAAGCTGGACGTTGCTATTTAATCCAAAACAATGGTACATGGGTTATTTTACTTATTTGTTTTTTTTTTTAACATTTTGTGTAAGAGTTTAAGATAAATAAATATGACTAAAAAGACTAAAGAGATTAATACTTTTATACTGTGACTCATTCAAACTTGCGGATGTTGACCATTAACCTAAACACGCTTCAATAAAAAAATTTAAATAGTTACCGACGCGCATCGATCCAAATTGAGTTTTTGGTACATAGTTATAGAAAATATACTATGAAGCCCTAGTTCACATTCTTTTATGTCTTGATGATAAGTAGAATAATATTGTCAATCAGTTTCGCCGTTCGGCTACTAAACTTTTAGACCAATCTTCTTTCTTGTCTCCTAACCAAGGGTTCCAAATTTCCAATTACTTAATTCAGTACGGTGCCGAGACCACTTATCGGACCAGAATTTATAGCAATATAAGTAAATAATACAATCTACAGTACTAATCATTAATATTTATTACAAATTAAATGTCACTAAAAGCTTTTCTATTTGTTGTTTTTGTTTTATTTTGTAGGTGGTTGTTTAATTCCATGTATTAATATAACCGATTAAAAATAGATATATACTGACCTAATACGCTTAACTGTTACCAACTACAATTAAATACAAATTAATATTCCGTTACCAGCTAAAACCATGACAGAGGTACATCAACTACTCACAATTCACAAAATACATATTATATGGAGTATAGTATAACAACAATACAAGTATCTATTTGATTTTATATAGAATGTAGCTATCATCCACAAAATACTTTTCATATAAATTCCATTATTATTCCTAAAACAAAACTATCCTCAAACTTTTATACATGTCCGTGAGGATAACATTAATTACTATATTTTATATTGCATTAAATTAGTGTGTCTAGATTTATTTTCTGTCTTGATATATATTAATGTATAGTATCAGCTAAAAAAATGTGAAAATATTAATGTGAACTACATTCCAAAAATAAAATAAAAGGGACACAAAAAAGGAGAATTTCAATTAAGTGTTTGCTCCTTGGAAGTGCAATGCACATGCGAGCCACGTAGATATAGATTTACAGTGTGTACCATGTGGAATTTTCCTGCACGTTGAGTTAATTAGTTAACTTTAAATGCATAAGAAAAATTATAACTTTATGCATTTGGTAGAACAATTTCATTGCCAATTTTTGAATAAACTAGTTTTGATTTTGTTTTCAAATTTAATTGAGTAAAAGTAATGTAAAAATTATAGTCCCATGATCAATACTATAATTTAAAAGTTTATTCCGTATAGTGGCAAACAAATTCATTTATTCGATGAATTATACTCAACTATTAGAGGTTTTGGCTAAGGATTCCCAATTATACAAGACATATATATAATTTCATAAATAAAAAAAGGAATAAGAGACAAAAATGGAATGTTTGTTAAGGTTAGCAAAACTAATTTAAAAGAGGTTAACCAATAACACAATACTCTAATTAGTAACACAAGACACTAGGCAAAAATATGTAAATCTGGCGGTGGTGGAAACGAGCGATGATTACAAAGAGAATGATTTTCCACCTCGAAATAGGCCAGTTTTAATTTCCAGCCTTTGCTTTGTTCGTACGTTACAATTTTTTTATGGGCAATAAAAATAGAATTTAAAAACTTTTACAATCAATAGACATTTGTAGAAATTAATTTGTTTATTTATTCATTTCAACGAGATGGGTCCCTAGAGAACACCAGCACACAAGACAGCTTTACTCCACTTCTTTTTTTTTTGTAAGAAAAAAGAAAAAAAAAGTCTACATGAAAAAAAAAAAAATTGCGCATTATCTTTTATAATACCAACATCATCATCAAATATTATTTTAACTTTTAGTTTTATTTATTATATCACATTCCTTAGGATTCTGTTCTGTAAAAAGTCACATGATCCAACTTTCATTTTGATCTTTTGCTTCCTCTGTTGGCAATCATTATCATCGTGAGAACTGTTTTTTTTTTTTATGGTGCTCTCATCTTCTAAGCATGCTCACAAGAATTACAGTCGACACGCAGAAAAGAGTTTACGTAAATATTATTCCTTCTAAAATTTATGACACGTTTACATTCCCGATACCATTCCATCTATACAAGTACTTTTTTTTTTTCTTTTCAAAAATTACTTTTACATTAACTTTTCTATGTATAAAAAAAGTTTTGGTAGATGACGAAATTAAAAGTAGAGGAATAGGGCCTGAGACTGAGAGTGAGGATTATTATAAACCAGATGTGATGGAGTTGGGCCATTATCTTGTCATTATGTTTCTACTAAACCCCCTCTTGTAGAGTTGTAATTAATGAGTACTCAACTAATATTTGTATCCTACCTTATTGGATAATACTCCTACTATTAAGTTTTAACCCGTTTTACGGATCTTTCTTGTTGTCAAAACCATAAGACGAAAAATTCAGATTCAATATTATTAGCATGTCCATGGCCATTGATCTAGTGTTTATTTGATTTTATAGGAAATATATCAATAGAAGTATTTTCATGTTGAAATTTGTTTGGGATTTTAAAGGATATTTTAGAAGTAATTAATATTATCAACAAAAAAAGTTATAATAATGTGTCTTATTGGATGTGTCAGGCCGCCTAAATTCAACGTACTTACTTTGATTATAAGTTAGCTATAATTATTTATATATGTATTCAAGTTCCCTTTAATCAATTCCCGTCTTCGAAGAATAATGAGTGTGTGCGAGTGAGAGAGATTAGAGAAAGAGTAAATTCTTGTCCCTTTCACATGTTATAATCATGGTAGTAAAATGCATTTATTTTTTGGGTCGTAAAACGCATTTATAGTTGTTACCATCATCACTACTAAATATAAACATAACATATAATTACATGTTAACCAACAAAAAGAAAGGTTGGATCGATCGTATGACTTTTTGTTGTTGTTAATTTAGGAATTTCGAACTAGCTATCATTACAAGATAATGTATAAATCATTTCTTTCTAGACAAACGTTTTTTTTTTTAACTGTAAGTAACACCGTCAATGATTTCACAAGATAAACAGATTACAAATAATAAAGTGGACAAAAATATATGCGGGGAATCAGAAAAATTGGTAACGAACATGTGCGTGTGACCTCGTCCGCTCGTACGTTGCGAATCCTCATAAGACAAAGAACAAAGACAAACAGAGATGAGAAGTTAATTGTATTGCACATTTTTAGTAACTGAAACCGAAACAAAGACTATACATACACACATATACACATATATGTACGTTCCACTACAACCCACTCATATTCCATGTCTCCATATCCGAACCATCCTTCTAAGTGTTGCTTATAATTCAACAATTTATTTAGGTAAAATTTGTTGATACAAATATTAATCTATATATAAACAATTTGGACAACGAACAATTTTTTCTGATTAGAAATAGATAGTCTCTTTGTTTTGTGGTTTTGTTTTTTTTTTTTTTTTCCTTTCCATGTTTTGTTCTAGAGAGCTTCATCTTCACAAACACCAAATATTGCCAAGGCAACTTAGGTGGTCTAATTTTCAGAATAAACCATATATGTACATTACAACTTTGCTATCATGAACAAAATATGAAGAGAAATGACCCACAAATTCATCATGTATATAAATTTTATTTTGTTTTGTATGAATTGGCACTATTCTGCGCTTTTTATCATGCATTCATGTTACCCTCTCGTTATATCATTTTTTTTCCCTTACTCTTCTTTTCTACTGTACTTTCTTCTAACTAAGATTTTTTGGTGGATCCAAATTTATCAATTGTGAAATTTGTTTATCCGCTTGTTTTATTCTAAACTATGGAGTTATGGAGATTTGTAAATGATCAGTGTCTTCGAGATCATGAAAGACAAACAATTATTTAACGTTTTAACTTAAGATAAGGGGAAAAAGCTCTACTGTTCCTACACATTGTTCATTCTAGAATAATAATATTAAATGTATATAATAAAACGTAACATCGTAGAAGTGTAAATGGGTCCTCTTAAAATTATATTTTTCTTTTTAGGTAACGATATCAATAACATACAAATCATACAAATAAGTGTGTGAAAACAGAAAATGAGCTAGAGAGAATGATGAGAGAAGGTATGTACTGTAGACTGCACACACTTTTGAAGTGCACGTTTGTGTTGTGTCGCTGTCTTTCACCAAACTCCGTTTCAAACCTAACCCAAAAAACCACATTAATCGGTTATCACGTGATTAACCAACGGTTTTGTTTTTGTAACTGACTCACGTGACAACATCTTGTCTCCATCCATCCCAACCGAACCGAACCGGTTTTTCTAGCCGACGGTGACTACTTTGATTTCGAGTGAAAATAAAACTCGAGTGAATTGTAGGAGCCCAGCCCACCAAGTGACTTAATGAACGCCTATAATTTGGCCTTGTTGTTTGAGCCTGTAAAAAACTCACCAAGTTCTGCTTCTCTTTTTTAATTTATTTGTTCGAAAACAAAGGTTTGTTTTCCACTAAACTCTCTTTCCCATAGCCCAATTTAGTTTCCTATCTTCTTCTTTAAAACACTAGTTAAATGAAATTTCAGTCCAAAAAAAAGAAGCAGAAGTTAGATCGAATCAACGTGAATGACTCACTAGGTAACAGCCTAATCAAAAAATAATTTGGGCTATGTGCTTTTGTCATATATTTACTTTATAGTGAAGAAAATTCTTTCGTATGCCAGAAATATCTAAAATTCCAAACAATATCTAACCGAACTAAATTATCAAAAAAATTTACGTTTCGATTTCCATGTCATTGTCATGAAATACAACAGCTATACCAAATAATAATTAAGTCGAGAACCAAGATATTGCTCATGACCCTTACTGCTTACTGGTCACATACTGTCCGAAGATTCCGATCTAGATCCATCCTTCAAAAGTCCAAACAATGATTTTCTATCGACAAGACATGCAAGAAATCCAAAAACTATAACAGTAACATATAAATAAATACTACAATTAGATACAAAAATTGACAGCCATTTTCTCAGTTGCCAACCAAAGTGACATATCTTACCTTCCTCAGTTCCTCAGTCCTTGATTTTAACCCCGAAAAAGTTTCTGACCTTTAAAGTTAGTATAAAGACATGCAATCAGTGAAGCAGACCCATTTCTGTATTATGACTTTTCACATTTTCGTGCTTTTTTTTCATTTATTAGTTTTATTACCTGTGTTACACAAAAAAAAAAAAAAAAAAGACTGGTACATATTAACATCAAATCGAGTTTTTGATATCGACTTCTTAGCTACACATCAATATTGGAGACTTTCTATGTGCCTATATATATAGAATAGTCATAGCAAATATTGTAAACAGTTTGTCAGTATCCATACGATATGAATTGATTGTGAAATGGGTTCGTAAGTTTATAGAGAGCATTTTTTTAGGTTAATCACTCTAGAGTTTGGTTTTTGCCACTTCTTTCATTATGGTGTCTTTATAGAAAGATTACCCATACTGAGGTTGTGCTAATGAGAGAAAATGTATTGAACCTTAACCTATCATATCCCATATATAGTAATTAGCTCAATTAGATAGAAGATCAAGAAGATTTGTTCTAGATATGATCAAATACAGTTTCAAACTTAAAGGCTACATATGCAAAAGAAAAAGAGAATACATATGGAAAAGAATAAGACTATAGTCATCATACTCGAAGAAAGAGACAAAAAGGCCGCTGGTTTCACTCCTCTCTTCACGTACGTACCCACCGGAATTAGCCCTAATCCTCCTAATATAGTAATATTCTTTTCTTATCTCTTTCATTTTCATATTTCAACTCAAACTCTATAATTTGCATGAACATGATTTTCTCTGCCTGTTGCCCTAGTTGAAATAAATAAAAGTACAAAAGTTATTGGAATGCTAGCCATTGACAGTTGACACATTAGAAAAAGTTAACGAGAGAGGGAATGAAACTGAAGCCGAAGAGTGTTAACGAAACCATGTGTGAAGAATCCAATCTGAACGAGAAGTGGTCAACGGTAATAGTTTTACTTTCTTTTCTCGAAGCACTACAAATAGCATGCAACCACGACAATTACAATTTAATTTTTCTACAAACATCCAATTTTCCCCCCTTTTTTTCTTGGGCATACATAAATAAAACTTTCCTCAAAATACCTTTATTTATTGGAAAACAAAGTTTGGAAGAAGAAAAACAATGAGCGCAAGGTAAAGGAGTGTAAAATGAGTAGATGTCAAGGGCAAAAACAGAAAGGTAACAAGTTCTGTGATTGGATCGTTGGCTCCTAATGGGCCTTTCTTCGCTGTCTTTTCAAATAATCTTCTAGTCATTTTTCTAGGGAATTTAGTCAGAAATGCCATTTAAAAAAAACAAAGTTGTTAGAAATGTCAGTTTATAATTTTTCTTATGAGAACTG
This sequence comes from Camelina sativa, assembly GCF_000633955.1. Taxonomy (NCBI): domain Eukaryota; kingdom Viridiplantae; phylum Streptophyta; class Magnoliopsida; order Brassicales; family Brassicaceae; genus Camelina; species Camelina sativa. Next base: position 9,568,630 of record NC_025698.1, read on the forward strand.
CCATTTTTTATTTTTGTGGCATAAATAAAAAGACAAATTTATTCATATAAAAAAAATGAGAAAAAAACTAACTATTAATTGTTTAATATAAGATTTTACAGTTTCTGCAGTAGACAACATTAACTATGGACATAAATTTATTTCTCATCAAAAAAATTTGTCCACAATTTGATGTCCTATATTTATAGTCCATAACTTAATACTTAAATTGACTTTTATTGTTGTCTTTTTATTGATGTCATCTGAAACACATTTCTCTTTCAATATACAAATTGTAGTAGTGTGGACATTTTTTTTTTGTTAGCAGTGGACATAAATCGTCAGACCAAACCTTGAGTGTGGTCCACTCAAGAGTTAAAGGACATAATAGTGGTGGACAAAAACCTTGGCTACAGGATGTGGTCCACTGGATTTGCAGACATGCAGTGTGGACAAGTTTTTTGTTAGTAATGGACACAAAACACATGACCAAACGGATATGGTCCAATTCAAGAGAAAGAAGGACATGATAGTGGTGGACAAAAGCCTGGTATGCTGGATCTGGTCCACCAGACACCGGATCATGCAATGTAGACAAGTTTGATAGTGGTGGACAAAAATCTGGTTGGCTGGATATGGTCCACCGGACACCGGATTTGCAGACCTGCAATGTGAACAAGTTTTATTGTTACCAATGGACACAAAACGCATGACCAAACAGATATAGTCCACTCAAGAGAAAAAGAGACATAATAGGGATGGACAAAAACCTGGTCGACTGGATCTGGTCCACCGGATCTGCAGACCTACAATTTTGCTTATCAATTGTTGGATATAAGAACTCTGGAACTAGATCTAGCGGTTTTGCCTACTACGGAGGAGGCAAGCGGATCAGACGGAGGTCTTGACTTTGGAACTCGTCTCAAATTTTTTGCTGGCCATGACGGACGGAGGCGGAGCAGTCGGAGGATTAAACCATAGTAGAACTGACTGCATGATGAATCCATCATTGCATGCAGAAAAACTCAGAGAAGTGGAAAAATCAGATGACAATTTGATATTGAAGAAGAAGAAGATGAAAAGTCGTAGAAAGAAAAAAATCGAAAGTTATGAGAAGAGAGAGTTTTGTTCGTTTATATCTGAGAAACAAAGAAAAAATTAATAGAAAAGATAAAGGATATAATGGATATATGATAATAGATGTGTGGCAGGAGAAAAGAAAAGAAAAAGTGTCATTGATGATAAAGTCTGTTACTATGTATGGCAGATCTAATAATATTTTCATTTTTTTATTAACAGAAAAAATAAAAAAAAAATTAATTTTTCTATCAACAGAAAAAATAAAAAAAAATTAAGTTCCTCTATTTAATACTAATATTCTTTAATTTATACGAATCCACCACAAACGTATTTAACTCCATTTCTTATTATATACATATATTAATGTGATTAGTGATCACAAGTGGCGGTACAATGTTCGTACTTATAGAGAGGGTAAGCATATACTATATGATATATCTATGTATTGCTGAATATAAAGATTTTGCAAAGTATTCTCTTTTTCTGTGGGAGTTGATTTTTTAGGTAGAAAAATGTTGGAACAGATGCCAGATATGAGATATCGTATATTTGTGGGGTTTAGGATGTAAGCAGGGTCATTTTCATATAAATACATACAATATATGGTATTATCATAACTTTTAGAAAGTATTGTAACGTTTTCCATCTCTAATTGCATTTCCTTTTCTTTTAATTACAATTTTTATGTGTTACTACTGAAAACAGGTGGCTGACAAAATGAACTTTGATTCCGAATTTGCCAGAAAAAATGAACTTTGATTCCGAATTTTTATGTGTTATTGTGCTATACTCATATACATTTGTAATTGCGCTCGACACGATTATGTTGCACCAAACGACTTTCGCTTTGTCACCACGACCGTGTTCTAACCTCTAGTAATATATCTAAGTGAAATTTAAGAGGTTACATTGTAGTTTAATTTAACTAAACCTACTCGATCTTTTTTAATCATTTTAAGTGCTAACGAGAATAGTTAAAGCCAGTTAAATTGTAGTACTACTTTTTAACTCACAACTATTCATTTTGACCGCATTTATTTTGCATTGACCATATTAATTTGTTCCCATATGTAGTTCCACACCAACTAAATTACTTCCGCCGCATATATTCGAATTTGTAGATATCTCTCTCTCTATATATAATAATAGTACTATATTATAAGACAACAATTGTCAATTTTTATAAAAATGTGATGCAATTCCTTATAGTAAAGGAAAATGTTGTTGTTTAATGTTTATAATAGAGTTAATAATCATTCGTTTTTCTTCACATGCATCAACGTAGACATTTAGTGGTACCTGTTCAGATCGCGAGAGAACTGCGGCAATAATCTAAACTCTAAACTACCTTTTTGTTTACAAGTTGTAGTAGCAATAATTTAGGGTTAGATAAAAAAACAAAACTATAAAGTACACAATTTCCGTAAGAAAGAAGACAATCAAAACATTAATTAAATAAAATGTAAATGATTTGGTGTGTACCGTGAACTGTACTTTTTACTGTATTGAGAAAGGTTGAGACAAAAACAAACCATGAAAAGTCGAGCACAGGCGAAACAGATCAAATGGGCTAATAGTCTCTCCCTCACATGGCCTTGGTCGGATCCTCTTTTATTTTTGTAAATAAAAGGTTTAAACATCTTTTTACTTATATATTTGAAGACTAAAAATTATCCTGCAAAAAAATAAAATAATACTCCATATGCTAACTAAGTCACAACAATTTTCACAATGAATGATTATTTATTTTTTATTTTCACAAAAAGTTAAAAGTAATACTTTTATATTTTTTTTTGTCTTTTATGATAATTTGGGTAAGAGAAGTAATCTTAAGAGACAAAATTATTTAACTGTTGTATGTTTTATGGAACAGATTTGTACTTTGTTACCAGTGTTTTGTTTCTATTTTCTAGAATATGTAATGACTGTTTTTGAAAAGTACTTAGCATAAAATTTCCATTGTGAAATTTACAGAGAAGAGTGACAAATATTCGAATCTAAAGCACTGAATCAAAGTCACTTTCTTCTCTTTTCTCTCTCATTTGTCTTATTTACATTTTAGAGCCTTGAAACTCTGATTCGAACCCGGGATGACTCGGTGTAACGACTCAGTCACCCACCTTTTAACCGCCATCTCCTTTGATCATCTGTCTCTACGACCATCAGTGCCCCTCTAGTACCGTAACTCGCCATTTCCATTTTGGCAATCTCCCAATATAATTGAAAATCCAAAAATAAGACCCGAACCCGATTAAAAGTTAGTACCACCCGGCTCGGTGGTAGCTCAGCCGAGTCAATGACGATTTATTCAAAAACTCGCCTTCTTCTTCTTCTAGCTCCGAGTCAAACCGGGTCAGAATCGTTACGAACAATCTCCACCGTCGGATTTAATTATTCACCAGATGGCTTTCTCAACGGCGCCGTGAAGCAACGGTCGAGATTCAATCAACAGATCCATCTTGCTTTTGATCTTGATTCCTCCTCCTCCTCCGTTACATTTCTGAAGATCGTCAGGACAAGTAAACCGGGTTGACCCTCGAGACGAATCAGACCGAGAAATAAACCGGATCGCTTCTTCGAAAACCGATTCTTCGCAAGGGATAACCAACGGTCCTTGGTTAGCGAAACCGAACTCCTCCTCGGCTTGAACCAGGAGATTGCTCAAGATCGGATGGTTCAGGTACGACGCGCGCACCACGAATCTCCTGCAATCGATACCCACACAGACTGCCACGTGTCCTGATGGAACATCCGACGGTACACAACGGCTGACCGAAGACAACCTCGCTTTGTTACGCCATCGCCTGAGCATTTGCCTCAGTCTCACAATGTGACGGATCTTGCTGCATTTTACTAAACCTCCTCCT
>NC_025698.1:9572819-9611360 GCF_000633955.1 Camelina sativa
GTCTTTTTTTTTTTTTTTTTTGTTATGGTTATAACTTATATGTATAATTCTTTTGTTAAATTATTATGGTTCGTATTTAAAGTCGTGGTTTTAATTATTGTGTTAATCAACCCATTATGGTAAAGACAAAAACTTAGACCTCAGATTATATAAGATTCGTATTTTGATGTATGTATAATCACTTTTTTTTGTTGACTATACGTACATTTTTTTAATAAATTTAAAACAGTAAAACTGACAAGACATTTTAAATTTGTTGACAAAAACAAGAGATTTAAATGTGAGTAGTCCACTCATTCATTCATAGAAATTGCCAAGAGATAACCAAATTTAAATTCTTAACCTTTTTTAACTTTTAAGTAAGTTTCAAAGTTTGGGTTCAGTTAATGTAATACCCACCACATGGGTGGCTTTAGAAAAAAAAAAGAAAAAAAATGATAAGGGGGTCATTGGATTCAGTGTAATATCTTTATTTGGGCGGGAAGAAGAGACGATCATTGGATTCAGTGTAGGCTAGATAGAGCTTTTGGTAACAAAGCCTCGATTGATGCTTTCCCAGCTTCCAATCAAGTCTTTCTTGACTTGAGAGGTTCTGACCATAGACCAGTTCTAGTGGGGTTGATGGCTTCTCAAGATGCTTACAGAGGGCAATTTCGTTTTGATAAAAGGTTTTTTAACAGAAAAGAAGTCAAGGAGGCTATCTGGAAAGCGTGGAAACCTGATTTATCTAATAGGGGCTTTCTAGTATCTCAAAGGTTGAGAGATTGTAGAAAAGCGTTGAGCTCTTGGAAAAATAAGAACAGTCTCAACTCGAAAAAGAATATTCATCACCTAGAAAGGATGTTGGAAGCAGTACAGTCTCAACGTTGGCCTAATTTGCAGAGAACCCATGTGTTAAAGAAGGAATTAGCAAAGGCTTATTTCAACGAAGAAGAGTATTGGAGGCAAAAAAGCCGAAAGAAATGGTTGAAATCTGGAAACAGAAACTCAAAGTTCTTTCATTGGGCAGTCAAAGGTAACAGGGATCGCAAAAGAATTGACCAATTGAGAGATGTCAATGGGGTTTTTAAGAAATCGGAGGCGGCAAAAGGTGAAGTGGCCGCAGCTTATTTCAATCAACTCTTTAAATCCTCTAAGCTCTGTTCTAAAACGCGCTAGGCGGTCTCTAGGCGATAGACGAACGCCTAGCGCCTAGTTGTATACGCGGGTGTTTAGGCGGAGTCTAGGCGGATATTAATATATACTAAATAATTATATATATATATATATATATATATAAAGATATATGATATATATAAATTATAAAATAGTTATATTTTTAAACCAGTTATTTATGCAGATTCAGTCATAGTTCATATTAGCTGAATTTTGATAATAATCCCCTCTAATTTTTACTGAAAAACAATACAAAAATATAAACAAAAATAATTAAATAATCAAATCATGACAATAGAACATGATTGTTACTCCCACAATCGATGTTATATAAACACTTCACAAGGAATAGCCACAAACAATAAACCAAAGGTATCAGAGGCATCAACAAACTATTAGTAGTATAACATAATATTAAATAATAAAGAAAGAACTGTACCGCAAAGACTGCGATACACGAAAGTGACCATGAAGCAGTTTTCGTTGAGAAGAAGGTCAATCGGAGTAGAGAGATAAACCAAAGAGGAATACCGAATAATAGAGAAGAGCAATAGAATTTAACGAGCTATGAAAAAGAGGTATAACCAGAGAGATATCAATATTAGTTGGGATTGTATTTAGGATTTTTCATTAAGTATCAAGAAACTAGGTTTTTGTCCACTTAAGAAAACGTAGGGATGATGTCTCGGCGGTGTTGTATACGCGGACTATGCGGTGCCCAGGCGCTCGCTTTATAAGAAAACGCATAACAAGCCGTGTATAAGATGTATACGATACGTTACGACACCGAATAGAGAATAGGCGTTGCATATACAGGCAAAGCGCCCCCGTTTTAGAACACTGCCTCTAAGCCTCAATCATTTCAGCAGTGGTTCTCAGGTTTTCCAGCTAAAATCACTCAGGAGATGAATGATTCCTTGGTTGAAAAAATTACGGTTGAGGAGATTAGAGATGCAGTTTTTTCGATTGATCCAACCAGTGTTCCGGAGCTGATGGAATGACCGCGTTGTTCTTTCAAAAGTATTGGTCAACGGTTGGAGCTCAGGTAACTAAAGAAATTCAGTCCTTCTTCGAAGAGGGTATCTTTCCAGTGGAGTGGAACTATACCCACCTATGTCTCCTCCCCAAAACTCTGAACCCGGAGGAAATGAGTGACTTGCGTCCTATAAGTCTGTGTTCGGTTCTCTATAAAGTGATCTCCAAAATTATGGTCAAGAGGATGCAACCGTTACTTCCAGTGATTGTTTCCAGCAACCAGTCAGTTTTTATTTCAGAGAGAATGATTACTGATAATATTATGGTGGCCCATGAAGTGGTATACAACCTCAATTCAGATAAAGACATCTCCTCTCAGTTCATTGCAGTGAAAACAGATATGTCTAAACCATATGATAGAGTCGAGTGGAGTTATGTGAGAGCTTTGCTGACTGCTTTGGGATTTCATCAAAGTTGGGTGAATTGGGTTATGTTATGTATCTCAACTGTGACCTTCTCAGTACTGATTAATGATCAGCCTTTTGGTATGATCACACCTCAGAGAGGTCTTCGCCAAGGTGACCCCTTATCACCATTTCTCTTTGTCCTCTGTACTGAAGGGTTGACATATCTACTTAGCAAAGGTCAAGGAGAAGGAAAACTAGAAGGCATCAAATTTTCGGAGGAAGGACCTGAAGGTCATCACCTTTTATTTGCGGACGACATCCTTTTTATGTGCAAGGCTGATTTGGAGCAGGACTCTTTGGTTAAGAGTGGGGCAGCTACTGGTCAATCCATTAATCTCAACAAATCGTCAATCACCTTTGGTACAAGAATAACTCAGGTCTCGAAGACTGCAATCCAATCAAAAATGGGAATCTTCAGAGAAGGGGGAGCAGGAACGTACTTGGGTATGCCAGAAAGCTTTAGTGGTTCAAAAGTGGAGTTATTGAGCTATATTAAGGATAGGTTGAAAGCAAAATTGTCTGGTTGGTATGGTAGGTTCCTATCCCAAGGAGGTAAAGAAGTCATCCTCAAATCTGTAGCCTTAGCAATGCCCGTGTTCGTGATGTCTTGCTTTAAATTACCAAAATCAACATGTTCTACTTTATCGAGTGCTATGGCAGATTTTTGGTGGAGTAATGCGGAGCATACTAAGGGTATTCATTGGTAAAGTTGGGAAAGTTATGTTTTCCTAAAGCGATGGGAGGTTTAAGCTTCAGGGATATTCAGTCCTTTAACCAAGCACTCTTGGCGAAACAAGCATGGAGAATCCTTCAGTATCCTCAGAGTATCTTTGCTTTGATGATGAAGAGCAGGTATTTCCCAAATTGTGAGTTTTTAAATGCTTCTCTCGGGTCTCGACCCTCCTATGCATGGAGAAGCATCCTGTTTGGAAGAGATCTTTTATCTCAGGGATTGGTGAAGAATGTAGACAATGGAAAATCAATCAGGGTTTGGTTAGATGACTGGATCGAGGACGAAGGTAGGAGAGCACCTTGGAGAAGAAATATTTTTTTCAACCCTGATCTGAGAGTTTCAGAGTTGATTGATAGAGTTAGAAGGGGCTGGGATCAAGAAGCTCTACTCCATCACTTCCTGCCAGATGATATTCAAAGAATTCAAAAAAAAAAACCGGTAACTGATATTGATGATTTTTTCTCCTGGAAATATAACAAAAGTGGTGATTTTTCAGTTAAATCGGCGTACTGGCTAGTGTCTCAGTCAGCAAATCTCCAGATCAGGGTAGAGGCGACCCAACAACCTTCAACAAATTCCTTAAAAGCTCAAGTGTGGACTTTACTAACAGATCCGAAGATCAAAGTGTTTTTATGGAAAATTCTTTCGGGTGCTCTTCCTGTTACGTTTGCGCTGAAAAGAAGAGGGATGAAGATGGTAGACATTTGTCAGATTTGTGGTTTGGAGGAAGAGACGATCAACCATGTTTTGTTCTCATGTCCCCTTTCCAGACAAATATGGGCTCTTTCTGGAATCCCTTCTCCGGAGAGGGGTTTCGAAGCAGGTTCTGTCTTCTCAAACATTCATTATTTGGTGACAAACTTAAAGAACCCTTTGTGGCCCGAGGAGTTTAGGAAAACTTTTCCTTGGATTTTATGGAGGATATGGAAAAATCGCAACCTAGTGTCCTTTGAAGGTAAATCCTTTGCTCCAGATGAAATTATTGGTAAAAGTAAAGAGGATTTGTTGGAATGGTCGGAAGCTCAAATTCCAGAATCAACTGAAAGTGATGTGGAATCGGATGTTGCAGGAAGGAACTTGTTGGTTATGAATAGAGAGATAGTCCAAGGAAAAAAGGTGTGGTCAGTGCCACCTTTAAATTGGTTAAAATGCAATATTGGAATCTCTTGGTCTCTCAGGAATAGATTGGCGGGTTGTGTTTGGGTGTTAAGAGATCATGAAAGAGTTGTACTCTTACACAGCAGGACAGCTTTCTCAAGGATCAATGATAAAAGGGATGCTCAATTTCAAGGTCTCTTGTAGGCCATCGATAGTATGAAGAATCATGGAGTAGAGAATGTGATTTTCGCACTGCAAGATGATTGTGTGGTTAAAGCGATCACTAATCCGACAGTTTGACCTTCATTTAGATATCAATCTATGGAGGTGGGTTTTTTGTGTAAGCACTTTAAAAAGTGGAAATTCTTTTTGGAAAACTTTTTTTCAAATAGAGGAGCTGCATTGATTGCTAAAAGTGTGACTGATGAAGGTAGACTGCAATCATATGTTGCTAGGAGTTATCTATTTTGGTTAGATGGGTTGTTTGCCGAAGAAAGGACATCGACTGCTGTTTGAATCAAAGTTTTTGGTAATATGGCTTTCGTGATAAGGATATTCTTTTGTATAAGTCTAACTCTTGCGTGGAGCGTAGAGTAGTATCAGACCAAATGTGGATAGTGTTTTTAGCTTCTTTATCTTTTGGATCTGTAGTAGTTAAATATGTAAAAAGCTTCAATCCTCTCTAATTTAATTCCAGTTGACCAAAAAAAATGTTCTTATTAAGAATTTTATTGATTTTTGATAGAAACAACGCATATTTTATTTATATTGTAGAAGTTCTCTGTTCTCATCACCACTAGCAGTTAAATGTTAACCGAAGATGCTTTTGTACCCCCAAACAACTTAATTTTGTTTTCCAGAAATATATGTTTCGACGTACAAAAACACTTGTTTTTGTAGTTTTGGAAATATGTCCATGCCCCCCATGTGCGACGATGCCCCATCTCCATTTTTTTTTTAGTTTTTTTAAATTTTATTCTCACAACAACAAGCAGCCAAAATAGAAATTTTATCAGAAAATAAAAAAAGCAGCCAAAATAAGTAATATGTAAAAAAGCTAATCATTATACATCTTGAAATATAATGTGAATCATAAAAACAATGAACTCCGTTTGCAATTGTTACTCTTGGTCTAATATGATGTGCATCTCTCTCTTTCCTATTTGGGTCTAGTCAAGATTATTATTCTTTATCGATATAATTATATTATAGATAGATGCTTGAAGGCTTTAACTATATAAGAAAGAATGGTAAAATATTTGGGAAATAATATAAGCAAACTCTCTAAACATTTTGTAGGTGGGTCAATCAAGTGCATGATATGGAGGGTAGGGTGCATCCCCCTCATGCGGTACGTACATACCCCACTTGTTGGATTTTAAGGATCTTCCGACCTCTTTTCATTTTTAACCTTCATATAACCAAAATCTTCTTTGCTTCTGCATATTTCATTATTGCTCTCAGTTTCAATAATTGCATGACCTGACCATCCATCGAAATGCTATGTACTGACTCTTTCTGACCTCATTCACTAATTTGCTTATGTAAGCTATTCACCAATTTGATTTCTACCAAAAACAAGAATCTCCAAATGATCCAATCCAACCATGTTGAGGTCGTGGCCGCGATTGTACGCGAAGATAAGTTACTCAATTAAGCCATCCGCTATTGAAGATCCGGATTATGGCTCTTGTGGCCGTGATTGCTGTGTTGGCTTCTGGTCAAAGAATGGTCAACTGTAAAGGCACCCTCTGATTCCGTCCGAGGGTTTGGCCATAAAGAAGAAATATTTTTCTAACGTAAAGGAAAGGTTGCGCTTAGCTGTACCTACGGACCAATACGGACCCACGGAACGTCTCCTTCATTGTGATTAATATCTTTCTTTTTTCTTTTCTTAATGTTTTGAATTGATTATCCTTAATACAGTTATCGCCTAAGTATTCTAATTTGTATGCATTATGAGCCGGTGATTAGCCACAAGCAGAGGGGATGAACCTCATTAAAGTTTTAGTTTTCCTCTCTTCCATGCTAGGAAATAACTAATTATAGCTTTCACGGACCATTAGGCATTGATTAGTAGTATCATTTAAAAAATAAACTCATTTAAAACTTGAGTTCATTTTTTATACCCTATAAAATAAAATCTGAAAGGAAAAAAACGTTTGTAAGATTAAGAACTAATGAGTTCAAGTAAGGGAAGCAAAAAAAAGACTTGTACAGTTAACATTTTGCAGCTGTGTACTTCATTGAACTTAAATATCTAGTAGTAATTGATTTAGGATTAAAAGCATGAATAAAGGGGTGAAACCATTAATTAGTACTAATTAAGTGGTCGTGTGTGTGGTCACAGCTGGCACATGCCATGTTTGTGTTAAGTTAAAGTCATTAAGAGACATACTAATCACTAAAGACACTAATCAGGATTATGCTTTGTATTTAGGCAAATGTCTTTTCGGCGTTTTCTGACTGCTCCTAAGGTTTCGCCACGTCTTAACATCATTCCCTTAGTTATTTGTTTTAGAAGGATAAGAAACTGGGTTTGCTTCTTTTTTTTTTATTTGTTATAATTATTAATTTGTGTTACACTACTAGATTTGATTACATCACGGGCTGTAGAATGGAAACAAAACAGGCCAAAAGCTATAAAGATAATTTATGGTGTAAAAAAAGAGGAAATAAGAAAAGCAGAGCACAGCCTTGCATTACAAATATATATATATATATATATATATATATATATATATATATAAATAAACGATGTTTTATCAAATTTTTGTATATTGATTAGTTTTAGATATAATTGATTTCTGAGTGAATGATGAATATTTAAGAAATCCATTTTAAAACCAGGAATTGTGGACTTTGTCTCAAATGTTTCTCTACTGAAGTCTATTTGTAACATTTTTTTTTTCTGTTATTCATTACTTTACAAAAGTGTTAATTAAGATATACTTGAAACAATGATGACAAATGAATCGATAATATAATTTATTGATTGATAAAGTTAGAACATCTTATTATTATAGCTCAAAATAAAACATTATTTTGATAAACGAAAGATATAAGAAAAGCATAGGACATTGCGATTATACAAATAAGGATTTGTATAGAATTGGTTTTAGACTAGAGGAATATAGTGGGCACTGGCGATGACGTATATGATTTTCAAAATTAATTTACGATATTTAATCAAATATAACGAGCTAGCTAATTAGGGACAAAACAAAACAAAGTTTATTTGATACTCCAGTTGTGTGCAAGAAAAAACAATAATAGATTAACAAACAAAATATAAATTGTTTCATTATCCAAATCGTATTATTGAAAACCCTATTTTGTGCGGTGATACTAAATTGTTAATAACAAAAATTATTATCAGTCGAATAATAGTGAACAAAAGTGAAATATCTACTTTTTTTGTTCAACGAAGTGAATTATCTATCTATAACAAATATAAATATTGTAGACTACCCATCTTTTGTTTTGGCCACATATGTAATTTTTTTTTTTTTTTTTGCCACATATGTACATTAGTCGCCATTTTTTCTATTTCTCCTTACGCAACAACAAGAAACGTACTATATTAACTATAAATAATCCAAGACTTGAATAAACAGAATCCAAAATTTATTGGGGGAATGATTAGTGGTTTTGATTGAGTCGTGAAGTACGTCAATGGGCAAGCCAGTTCATAGACCAGCTCACCAAAATTTAGTCTATGAAAGTATTATAATTTTCACAACGCTATTTGAATCTTATTTCAATAATTGTTTAATAATTAGGCTTTCCATTATCCCTCTAGCTTTTAACATATTATAATAGTTTGTAATCACCTGGTCAATTTTTTTTCTTTTTATAAGAAACGAATTATTTTTTAGAAATGGATTAGGAATGAGTAGAGTCTTACATGTATGAATAAAAAAGAACTATATATCGTATAATTTATGCAATACAATACATAGACAACACAACATCCATTGTAAATAACAACAAACGAAACACAAATTGCCATTTCTGATTTTTGTTTTCTTTGTTTGCAAAAAGCCGTTAATTGTGGAGGAAAAAAGTATTTTGTGGAATTTTTTTTTTCTTTTGTCTTTTGTAAAATTAAAGTAGATATTTTTTATGTATACATATACATATACGTGTATGTAAATGTGTATGACACTGACTATACAGACATTAAAAAAAAAAAATTCCAGTACTTGCCCGGCTGGGTGCGTAGCCGGCGGACATTCAGTTCATTAATTATACATGAATTTTCGCAAAATGTGGTCCAAACAAAAAGAAATCGCAATATAAAAAAAAACTGTATTCCAAGAAAACCAAAACAATGAAGCTGATCGTATGAAAATAATGTTCAGTTTATTAGATGTGGAGAAAAGAAATACAACCACTAAATTTATATAGTTATGTCATAGGTTGGATTGACCATTTTGACATCCCTACTTGAATAACACATCTTTAGTTAATATTAATAACAATGTATGTATTGTCTATTAAGCAACATGCTAATACTAATAAAAATAACAAACGTGAAGAGGAGAGAAAAAAAAATGATGAGTTCCAAGAAACGAGTAAAAGAGTGCCCATAAGAGCCATAGTATAAAGACCTCTTTCCATCTTTATCTAACTGCAAACTCTGCCCTCAATTATACATTTTCATTTATTTTACTAAAATAATGTAGCATTGTGATTATTTGTAAGGAAAAAAATCTCTGTTTTTATTAGTAAGTTAGAAAACCGTTAGTGGACGAATATGATTGAATCTCATATGATTGGAATTGAATGACACCGATATTTCATGAAATCACTAGGAGTTATAGTTGTACCCACATTGGCCCTAACTGAATGGTATAAAAGCCAAAAACTTGATTTTCTTTTACTCAAACAATGCTTATGTAGAGTATTTGAGATGCTATAACAAAGTATTTTGGTGTTTCTGGCCAAAAATATATTTTAAACTAATAACATTAAGATTCAAGTGGGATTAGTGACCTAACCCAAAACACAGTATCACGTATACAAAAAAAGAAGGTTATAACACATGTACATCCGTATGAAAATTACGTAAAATATAAAGTTATGCCGATAACAAAACTATGAATCTGTATGCATCATGTATGATTCAGAGTAAGTATTCAACAATAATTAGAAAAAGAAAAAAAATTGGAAGGATCAATAATCAATCATAGTTTACAAATAAAGTACGAATGCTTATCATTTGTACGAAAGGTCCTTTCCTTATATCAGACGATGTTTTAGCCAAAGATTGTTGCCATTGAATAAAAAACAAAACTAACATATACCACTATACCAGATTAATGATATGCATGCATGGCATAAGTACGAATGCATGTGATCTAAAACCAAGATAGAACCATCTGATATCTTGTACCGCAAAGGAAAAGTTTCAATGATGGATCAATTTGGGCGAGCAAATCATAAGAATCTAATCTCATAACCAAATCATATTTACAGATATATGTTTTTCTAACTTTTTTGGTAGGTACTTTGTGTTTGTATGCTGTGCATGGGAAGTCAAACTTGTATATGTACGTATGAGGGAGGTGATTAAAATCTTGTTAATCATGTTGGTTTTTGAGTCTTAACCCAATCATTGTATCATAATGATTAGTAATGATTGACTGTTGAAAATTTCTTTTGGCATTTGGCACCAACTGTATTAACTAATCCTTATTCCTTCCCTTCTCTCTTCAACTTCTCCCATAATATTAATAATTTGAATATATACAGTATATGGCATTAAAGTAAAAATATGAATCAAAAATTTGGTCAGGCGATTAATTATAGTATCAAGACTTTTTCAGTTTTTTAGCCCAATTTAGTCATCAGTTTCATTTCCCATTTGATGGCCGGTCCGCTACTAGGAAATATTTCATTTCCATCACTTTCATCAATCGCAGTGTCTGACAGAGCTTTAGATTGTTCTACCTAGCTAACTCAAACATGTTTCAATATAAAGTTCTCTTGAAATAAATACACGTTGGTGATACATGTAATCAAATAAACCCTTTAACACTAATGTTTATTCATTTCGAGCATTATACCTGTTGATTTTAGATATGAATTAGGTTTGTTTCGCTTGTAGATCATAAGCAAGCAAGCGCGAGAGTTAGGTGATCATCGTATATTGATGAATTTGTCACTGTCAATAGATCGTCTCTGAGAAATCATTTTAGGCAAAGAATAGAAGAGAATACCCACTTCTCACTAACCATATATTCGTATTCCATACCGTTATAAGAAAATTTAATTAAAACATTATAAAATGTTTCAGATCTTTCCAGATTAATCATCATACCATATAAAAGATCTCGAAGGTCTTATTTTTTTTTATCATATCGTATCAAATATGTCTGCGTAAAAAAGATCTTCTAAATCCGGCGCCATAACATGCATAAAGAGATAGAGACACGTTAGATGTCAGAATTGTTAAACACACGAGACAAAAACTTGTTAATAAACTATTACAAAGATTCTTTATACCAAAAAGTTTCTAGCTGTAAAATTTTTAAAAGTATATCACATTGTATTTTTGATTCCCCCAAATGATTTCAGATGAAAATGTAACGGAACCACGCATTAAGAAAAAGCGTTAATATATATATTGAACTTACAGATTCTTGATTACGTACGTTATGGCTTAATGGGTGATATGTGAAGATTTTTCACATTTTCAGTTGTTAGTGTAACACTGTGTTGGAAAAGCTAATAAAGAACATTTTTAGAGGTTTCAACTATGCCTTACAAACAAACATCAATATACTAAATGGAAAAACTAAATTCAAATATTCAATTAGCATTGTGGCATTCTTTAGGGGAGTCCTATGCGCAAATAAACAAATCAGAGTATGTTGTTTCACCACAAATGTAAGGATCGGTACCAAACAAAATCCTAATTACAACCCACAACCGAAAAATCCGGTTAGGTTTGCTATGTTTTAAGATCCTTACACAAAAAAAAGTGGTAAATAGAACTCCAGCCATTATTTAAATTAAATTAAAAAAAAAAAAAAAAAAAAAAAAAAAAAAAAAAAAANNNAAAAAAAAAAAAAAAAAAAAAAAAAAAAAAAAAAAAAAAAAAAAAAAAAAAAAAAAAAAAAAAAAAAAAAAAAAACTAGAACAGAAAAGGAGAAGAAAATAACGGAATTGGAAGAGAAATGATATAATAGCTTTATGGGCTTTTAACGAGTCTAGTAGTGTATTAAGTCCACATCCGTTTATTGGGCTTACCTTTGGGCTCCGTCCTTTTATCAGTCAATAAATCTATCCGAGAGAGACTACTACTACTACTAAGAGAGAGTCTTGAATGGAATTGATAAAAACGAAATCATTAAAGGAGGTCCTATAGTTTTTTTGTTTTTTACTGACAAATATAGGTCTAATGTTTAGAAGTTTACGACTCTACGTAATTGCTTAATGTAGAATCTGAAAAGGACAATAGTTAGTGGACATAGGAAATAATGAAAATATAGGTTTTATAATTAGTAAAAAAGCATGGCAATAAAGAGAGTCGGACAGATCTTTGAGGATTTTGACTAAAACTAATCAAATAATGTGGTCAAGAAACATAAATTAGCCAACCAATAATTCCTACAAAAATGTCTATTTCTTGCAACTAATTCACCCCTCCCACCACTAGCTTGCTTTCCTCAAACCAGAGACAAAAATTGCATCTTCTACACTTATTACTAGTATTATTATGATTATGATTTCTTTACATGTGTGTTTCCTGTCTGTTTAAAGTAATAGCCTATATATAATTACCAAAGCATACCGTAAAATCAAAAGATCCATCATATATCACTGTGAGACTGTGAGTATCTAGAACACTATAGTCTATACACACAGTAAATTTAAGTTCATATACAATGATACAGATACATCACTTTTTTTGTTCAAACTATAATCTTTAAAAAAGGTCTGATAATAGAATGAAACAAAACCATTTGTGTATTTTGTTGGTATGCTTTTTTATTGCATTAAAAACTAGCAAATCATCAAATTTTCACGTAAAAGTACTTATTAAATATATATATGTATATGTAATGTAATGTAATCTCCTGAAGTTGTATTTTATTACTTGGAGAATAGCTTCTTATTTTTAATCATCTGACCAACTATTAGACCAAAAACAGTTCAATTGATATTTAATAATAAAACTATACAAAAATTGAACAATTGTGACCTATTTCTAGTTTACGATAAACTCAAATATCCCTAAGATTCTTAAAATTTTCATATTAAAATCTCAAAATTGTTCAAATGTCATACTTTCACTTGGAGTCTCATTATTCTTATCGACATTATCCATGAAATAGCTTAGCTATGAATGATAAGGAATATTGTTGCTTTTAAAGATAATTCCAATTATGAAGAAGAAGAAGAAGGAATATAAGTATCAGAATAGACAAAAAAAAAAAGGACTCTCCTTTTTACATATCTCGATTCAAAAAAAAAAAAATACAAAAAAAATGTCGGCTTCAAACCCTACAAAGCTCCCACAGCTTCCATGTTTCCCTCACACCACGCCTCACCCACTCTCTTGTCTCTTTCATTTATACGTACGTACGTATATATATAGATGATCGTATGTATTTGTATTACATATTTACGTACGGATAAATGCATTTGTATTTCGTATGCATTCACATGTTTGAATACTCATCCTGTCATCCATGTCTCAGGCGTCAACTTAACATACGGCTATAATTCGTTTTTTCTTTTTGCCTCCTCTCGACTTGTTATAGTATATTGTAACTTCCCGAAACAGGAGAATTGCTGTTTATGCAATGCAAAATGAGGGCATTCATACGTATTAGAACCATTTTATGTTTTGATGATTGTGTATATGTTTTTATATATCATGATTGTGTGTATCGATGTGGTGAGTGTGTAAATGGAATGTGCATTATAAGTTATGATTGTTCCTATTCTCTCCTGCTGATTATTATGATTTATCTCTATTTATTTTTCTATCCTGTTGGCATTATTACGCATTCTCAATGTAATAATACAACACCTCCTTTCTTGGTCCAATCTTCATTACTTTTCAGAGCTTTTTAAATTATAATATACACATCTACAAGAGTTTCGTTTGTGATCCACCTTTATCATACGTTTTTTTTACCTAATAAACTTATGGTTAATTTATTGATTTTGGTATATCGTACGTAGCAGAATCGTATACATTATGTATTTTTCTATGAGTTTATCATTTAACATTTAGCACTCTATCGCACAAATGATCATCCGTTGTTTTGCAATGTTACTCGGTTGGATAGTTTACATAAAATTTTATGAATGAGAAAGATTATAATATATAGTATTAAAATTTGGAGTGGGTCAATATCGATAGATTGACTAAACCTGAATCTAAAATGTTAATAGATTCTGTAATAAGACCCACTGGTCCATAACTGTATCCTCTACCCTCTCTACGTACAAATAGCTCATAAGAGATGTCCCGTCACTCCCATTATTTGGCTTTTACTTTTATGATTCTGGGGTCCATCTTTTTATTCCAATTTTTATTACTTCGTCTTTTTCTATCATCATACATATTTAAAATTTTTTATTTGTTTATAAAACAAAACTATACATACCCATAGTATAAAAATTATAACTAATAAGAGGAAGGTAACAGTCATGATAAGGTAAATATCACAATTCAGATATAACTTTGTAATTATGATTAGTGGTAATGGTAATGGTTCGGATTGTACTAGTAATGGTTTTGTAAAAAATATCAACATTAAAATCAACCTAATAAATCATCCATATATTGCACTATTGTAGATAACTATTTCCTGTAAAAACTACAACAGTTTTGCAGCTTTAAAAATTCAAGTGCCAGAAAAACATGCGGCATAATTACTCCTATCGACAGTACTTTTTATATCCTACAGTTGTGTGATGCTGCTAATTTAATTTAAGTTTTTTCAACGATCCTACTACGGTTAATAATAATTTACCACCGTTCGGTGAATATACATTCATTCAAAGACTTGCTGGACCCAANTAAAAAAAAAAAAAAAAAAAAAAAAAAAATCACACAAGAAATGAAATGTGACCATTAGACGTTGTTTGGTTTTGTGGCGACTCGTGGTCGTGTGACTCCTACAAATGACGTCGTGTTATGGGAAAAAAAATACGAATCGTTCGCATGAGAGACACGTTTGCAGAATCGACGGTTGGGAGTGATCCTAGGGAAGTTGAGAGAGTAGGACGTGTGTGAATTACGAAGCCGTCGAACGGCGTGCGAAAAGCGCGTGCAGCTCGATTCTTACGTCGTTAAACAAGAACCGTCGGATCAAAAATCATCGATCTACATAGATGCGTGCGCGAAGGCACATGCCGTTATGAGAGAAACGTTCTCGATGGAAAACATCACGTGTCGTCTAGGGATTGGCTATTATTGCAAACTCCGTATCAATGAGTAAAAAAGACAATTTTACCTTTTTATCTACTTACTTTGTAATAATACCATTTTTTTCTCTTCGTTTTTATTAATAACCGAGCTTATTTATGGTGCCTCTTAGCAAGGTCAGTCACTTAACTAAATTAGTTCAAACTCCAAAGCTATTAAATTTATAATAAGGACACAAATCCTAATAAACCCCACAAACAGTTATTTGGGACCTTTACCCATTTTTTTTTTGATATCGAATTCCGATCTTTTTTTTTTATTGTTGTTATATCTAATCGAGTTTAGTAACAAAGAGAATCACAAACATACAAAAAAATGGAATGAGAAAATAGAGAATTAGAATTTGAACGGTTAGAAAGATTATAATCACGAAGATGGCATGATATTATAGTTGGAGTGGGTTACTTGGCGAAAGAATCAAATAGAATTTTCACAATTTTGGAATGTGACGTGGATTTTTTTTTCTCAAACCATAACCTGATTTTCGTATTGTTATTGCAACCTTACATATTCGTGATCTTCGTATCCCATTTGGTCAATCTTTTTTTTTTTTTTGTTCACTTGAGAGGTGTCGACCTTACATATATATTTCAGACTTGAGAGGTGTACTACAGACAATTATCTTGAAATGTTATTGAAAATGTTACAGGGTTCAAAAATATCTTCAACTTAACATAAGAACCAACAAAAAAAATAGTATGATTTTGGTTAGAAAAAAGTTAGTTAAAATTTCACTATGATATAGTATACATTTTTGGTTGCTAGCTAATCAATTATTTTTCCATCCCATACATTTTTGGTTGCTAATCTACCTTATATACCTACATTTCACTACATTACTTGTTCATCTCTCACTGTTAAGAGCCACTACAAATATAGGGTTTGAATGGTAACTCCGGTCAGAATGGCCAAATCTATCTATGGTCTGGACCACTCTATTTTTAGAGTGGACTACAGATCGCTGCGGATCAATTCTATTTGTATGCAAAAATGGTCCGCAGTTGGTCCGCAGCGGTCTTGTCTCTGTTTTATTTGGACCGCACCACTGCGGACAACATTTGTTGAATGGTAAATAAAAAGCGGTCCAGTTCGCAGACGAATTTATCCGCCCCAACTGCTGCAACCATTCACACCCATAATTTTATTTGTTCAATTACTACAATGATATAAGATTTTAACCATTATATTATGTTACACCAATATGGAAGTATGCTTTTTGTGATAATCTTTTTTGTCAATTGATATTATAAAACTTAGAAGGATACATGGTGAATTACAACTTAGCCGGCGGAAAACAAGAATATCCCCAGAGTCTAAAGCCCAAAAGAGGGAAACTAAGCCGGCGAACAAACATATGTTCCCGGAGACATAAAACGAAACTAAGGTAAAAATTACAAAGTAGAGAAATTAAACCTAAAACAGAGGATGAACCCATAAAATAAAGAAATAGGCAACAAGGCATAAACCCTCACATGATACACTAGTTTTAGGATGCAAGAAAAAACCCTTCTCTTCAAACACTTGGATGAGAACTACCAAGGATGCCCACGGCCAATCCCAAGCTAAGAACAACCACCTCCTATCATGAAGAGAACCAATCTCTTGTAGCAGAACCAAGAACTTCATAACCCGGCAAGCAAAGAATCGAAACGCTTCCGAATGCGACAATGACGACAACAACGTCCAGAATCGTCTGTGTAGAAGCCTTACAAAAATGCAGTCAGATATCACCAGATCTGCAAAGCAAGTACAAGGAGCGCAACCTAACCTCTCGATACAACCGAACTCAAAAGCACGAAGATGGAACGAAGAAGCTATCAACCACAACGAACAAACAAACCAGAGAAGAGCCCACTGCAAACAACTAAGCCTAGCATAACTTCTAAACAAACCGAAGCTTAAACTTAGAAAGGAAACAACCTTAAGGGAATCAAAGGCTGGAAAAGTAGACCAAGGGTGATGGACGAGACAATGGCTAGGCGGATAAAACGCAAACACAACCAAACAACACAAGCGACTTCAAAACAACAGGAAGCACATGAACGGAAGCAAACGAAAGGAAGGGTCAAGCTGAGATATTATTTTTGGAGTCGTACCGTGGAACTACTAGCTCTGGAATTAAAACCATCAACTTGCAACCACAAACCCAACAATGACCTCTCCTACCGCAAGGACATAACCCAAGAACGAGACTCAAACCAACCCAAAAGACTCCCCAATCAAGGGCCAACCTTCAACCACATCTACAACACTACACACCTAACCCTAGCTAGACAGTATAGGATAAACACAGGAAAGTCAGCTTACTCAACCAAGAGACAACAAGAACCCATGGCCACAGATCCAAGAAGCAAAACTCTTTCACCTAAGAGATCAGGACTTCGCCGAATCTGACAAAGGCAAAAGAAGCTTCTCCCGAAACCACCGGGGGAGGACGAACAAACGCTTAAAACGTCAATCAAGCCTCACTGTGAATACCTTCTCATTTGCTGAGCAAACTAACCACTCCATCGATCCACCATATCTAACCGCGGCGACACAAACAGAAGCAAAAACAAACGAAATTCAGGGCATCGGGGCCCTCTCACAGCTACGGCGAGGAGCACCGGTCACCGGAGAGGGAAAACGGAGATTTGATATTTTAGGCGACGGCTAGGGCGAACTCGGGGGGGAAGAGAAAAAGTCGGGTTTTTATGTAATAATCTAAGAAAGTGAATCTAATGGTAGTAAGTAAAAATACTATGAAATCGATTTTTGATTTATGGGATTAGAATGGCTCTTGCTTTTTTTTACTTTGGCAAGAGAGGAGAGAGAGGTAAGGACATCGACAATGGGAGAATATATTTTTGGGGTTCTAAAATTTTTTAATTAATAAAATTTGTATTTTTTGGTTGAATAAGAACTTTGGGTATTCTAATTAAAATGTACCCCTCCAATGTTGGGTTATATTATTGAATCTCTTAATTTTTTTTTTTTTTGAAAATAAATAAATTAAAATACAATATCAAATTATTGCATATTAATTTATATTAAACATAGAAAACACTAAAACATCATAAAATAGAAGTACAAATCATAAAAACTAAAAATGATTAATTTGTATCCTCCAAATTTTGTCTGCTTACATATAAAGAAAGTCAAAAGAAAATATCAAAAATAAAGTGAATTTAAACGCATAAGTTTCTTCCAACGTGTGTTTGAAAGAAATAAAAAGACTAATTTAAAAACAAACCTCTTTAAGTTCTGCAGAAGTGTGAGAAAAAAAAGATTCATCAAATAAAAGCATCATCAATCGATCAGTGATGGAATGACTACAAAAGTGTCAATAAGAAGAGAAGGTGCCTTTGGGAAGACCTTCAAGGCAAACGTAGAGTTCCAACCAGCAAAACCACGAACAAGGATGTCAGCATGTGGATATGCAATCAAAACACACACATCTTACCCCAACTTTATGAAGATAATGAATTCACGTAGAGAAATAGTTTGACATCATAAAATAAGGCTAAATCAGACATACCTATATCAATGTGGTGATGACACTAGGAGAAAAGGAACAACCAACACCATTATCAATTCCACTTCGTCCCTACAACAATAAAATTCCCATTTAATCAAACTGCAAACTGTTTTCAAATTTAATAAGAAGAAGCACTGATCATTAGCAAATCTTAAAGCAACACAAGAAACAGATAACTAATCCGAGATACGTATGGCGTTAACTTTAACGACAGCAGACTCAGAATAAATCGCAATGGAGAATGTAAACTGTGATTAAAAAAAAAAACAGGACCAATTTCTTTAAGTTCTGTAGAGGTGAGTTGCTTCCACTCACAATCCCCTTCATTTGCCAAATCAATCAAATCAAACAAAAAGATAATAACTAATTAGTATCTAACTGTGTCTAACATATCAACAAGATTGTAGAATACATTATGACTAACAACAATGAATCCGTTTACCTAATCGCAAATTCATACTACTAAATAGAGAAACTTATCCTCCGATTCCAATTGCTTTAACCTCAACCGAATGAATCGACTCCAAACTCAAATATCAAACCAACCAGATTCAATCTCTTCCGATCCCAATCTTCTCTGCTTCTATGTCGTTTGATTTCTTCTTCTTCATTTGACAATTCTGGACTTCGATCGAGAGAAAAAGAAAAAGAGAGAGGAAAGAAAAAAAATATTCGATTGTCCGTCAAAAAAAAAAAAATTCTACTTCTATTTCTTATTTGGCCAACACAAACGTGACACGTATTAGCTCTTATTCCATAAATGAGGATACTAATTTACGGGCTCTCTTATATTTTTTTGATTTAACTGATTTATTTTTTTCCTTTTTCTCCACTATAATCTCTCTTAAAACCCGCCATTAGGGATAACCTAAGGTAAGGATGTGAACTGTGAAGCGTAGAAACGGCGCCGTGGCGGTCCCAAGAAAATAATAAAAGAAAGATACGTGTCGATGTGGAGCTAACGTACGCCCACTCTTTCTCTCTTACTCAACCATTGATTTGCCGTCCACTTCACGCGTGCCGAGCGGTCAAAATTTTCAGACGCAAAAGCACCAAATCATGCTTTTCACTTTTCTTTCTCACTTTTTTTTTTTTGTTTTCTCTCTTTCATTGATTTCTAATTCATTTTTTTTACATGTATCCAATCTGTATAAGACAAAAGAATGTTTATGATTCTGATTGAATAATTTGCAACACTAACATTTGATTGGACAACAATTTCTCCTCCTTTTCCTTAATTAGATCGGGTTGAATAGTATTTGTTTTGAGGTTTAAACTGTTGGCACCACAATCTTCGCACCGGATGACCGGACGGGCATATGGGAGTTATAGCATTATCAAAGCATATCTCACTCCTTGATAATATTTTAACTGTTAGTTAAATTCTGCTGTCCCATTTGATTAGTGATCCTTCGTTTCATATATGTTTTCAAGTGAGAGAGTACTAGAATAAGCACGTTTCATGGGATTACGTACATATGTTATGACCAAAAATAACAGAAGTACATGTCTTATATGATAAAGATGATAATATTCACTTCTCATGGACATACAGTATGTTATTATTTTTTTTTGCTTTCTTTCTAATACTATTTGATAGTTAGCCGAAAACATTAAATATTTCAGTTTTCATTATGTTTACGATTAGGTAAGCGATTATAATTTATATAAATATAAGTAACGATATGGAAAGTGATATTATTTCATATTATGTAATAAAATACTGCATGTCAATTATATCGTCGCAAGAAAACAATGGAAAGGTCAAACGAAAAATGTGTATGTGACAAAATAAGTCTAAAGATGTATGGTTTTACACTAAACACATGTGTTTTAGGAGTATTTAGAGATTAATGAGATAAAGTATGTTTGCAGGTGTACAGAACCGAGATATTCCTTCTTCTTTTTTTTTGGGTAGATAGAGTAAAACAATATACAAAGGTTCATTTCAATCAAATGCAAGAATCATAAATTAAAGTCCTTTCTGTTCATTTAGAGATAGTTGTTGTGTAAACAATATAATCATACTAATGATTTTAAATAAGGTAACTTAAATCATATGCAATCTTATGTAAACTAAACTTTTACTAACCAAAGAAAGAAAACATTTTTTTGAGTCTTAACTTGGAAAGGAAAAAGAGCACGGGAGCGAAAGGTTGGAAGATACACTTCCTCACCCGTAACCACATAGGCTTCGTGCTAAAATACGCTACTTTGACATTCTCTCCTATCATACGCACCTTCTATAAGATCTCCCCAAAGTCTCACCACTCACATCCCTTTTTCGAAATCTCAGCAGGAAAAGGAAAAAAGTATATATTATTGCAACGAGGAAAAAAAAAAAACCTCTTTTGTCATAAAGTTAATCAAAAATATATAATTTCTGGCATAATCAAAAAACATACTTCCCAATTACAAAATCAAACAAAGTTCTTGAAAAAGTAAGAGTCTTTTACAAGAAAAGAAAAAAACTTAAATTTGTAAAAATATCTATGCATATATTAATGAAATATACATAGAGTCGTCACTCATGGTACTTATTTAAAAGCTTTATCGATCTGCCTTATAACATAAGCATTGAAAGTACTTGTACATTCAACTACGTTTCTGTGCGTATCAGAGATTACGTGTGCTTACTCTACTTTATTAAATTTTGACGTAAACTGTTCTCACATTAATTTAATACACCTCCATATATTTATAAATGGGAAAGAATAAAAAATAATACTGTAATATTATTCGTTTGGAGAGTCTAAAGCTGCAACGGCATCGCCATATACAGAAAGTTTTAAGCGCAGAATAAGAGCATGCACACTCTTTCCCATTTCCAAGCAAAAAAATTAAACATTTTATACACATTATTATTATTATTATTATTATACTCATACACGCTTATATACATACAATTACATGTAGAGAGAGAAGAAGAAAAATAAAAAATGTGGGTTTTTTTCCAGAGAGATTTAATAAAAAAGAAAGCAGCAAAGCTTTTTTTTTAATCTTTACAACATTTTAAAGGCTTTTTGTCTCTCTCTAAATTGCTACTTGTTCTTGTTTGCATCCGGAAAGAAAGAAAGAAAGAAACTGTGTTGTTGTTTCATGATGGCACCTTTGGTTTCTCTTCTTCATTGAAGGGTCGAATTTGGTCTGAGAAAAAAAAGAGTGGAGAGAGAGAAAGAGAAAGAGAAGAGGCAAGAGCCCCACAAGAGAGACATGCTTGTCTGTGTGTAGTCCCTTTTTGTATGTTCTCTTTAATCTCCTCCCACTCTCTCCTCCGTTCTGTTTTTGTCATGTGTAAGGGTTTTTGTCCTTCGAATTTGGAGTTTTCTTAACCAAAAAAAAAACCAGATTCCATGAAATGGCTCTGTCTTTAATTCTTCTGTTTTCTGGATTTATCTTATAGCCTCTTTGCTCCTTCCTAATAGGGCCCTTTGTCTCTTCTTCTTGTGTTAGAAAACATAATAATAATAACAATGAAGAGTTTGTAAAGACAAAGAAAAAAAATCTGAGTCTTGCTAAAAGCCTAGTGTTGAGTGTGGGAGAGACTAACTGAAACATTACAAATCTCTCTATGATGGCTTCATTGGCTTGTGTTGAGGACAAGATGAAAACTAGTGGTTTGGTTAACGGAGGAACAACGACAACATCTTCTCAATCTACTCTGCTTGAAGAGATGAAGCTGTTAAAGGATCAGTCAGGTATCATCTTTTTTCTTCCTCTTAAGGTTTTGATTGAAAAGTGCCTTTTTTTTTTGAGAAATTTGAATTGTCTGATATAAAAGTTTTAACCTTTATGCAAATGCATATTTAAAATTTTGTTTCTTTCCCCTGAAAATTTGGTTACCAATATGTTCAGGAACGAGAAAGCCCGTTATAAACTCGGAGCTATGGCACGCTTGTGCAGGCCCTTTGGTTTGTTTACCTCAAGTTGGGAGCTTAGTGTACTACTTCTCACAAGGTCATAGCGAACAGGTAACTTTGTGTGTGTTTAAGTATCAACAAACACGCTCACTAGATCCTGTAAGCTTCTGTTCAAAGGTTTGAACTTTTTTTTTGTTTACTTTTTTTATTTAGGTTGCTGTTTCAACCAGAAGATCAGCAACAACACAAGTTCCTAATTACCCAAATCTTCCATCTCAGTTGATGTGTCAAGTACATAATGTTACTCTTCATGTAAGCCTTTTCAAACTTTTTTCAATTGCTCCATGTGGAAACTTCTATTGCAACTAGTTATGATTATTCTTGATAATGGTTTTGTTTCATTTTGATAGGCAGACAAAGACAGCGACGAAATCTATGCTCAGATGAGTCTTCAACCTGTTCACTCTGTAAGTTCTCGACTTCTTTTTGCTTCATTTAATTACTCATTTCGAAGTTGAACGAGTTTTAAACGATTTGTGCATCAGGAGAGAGATGTGTTCCCTGTACCAGACTTTGGACTATTGAGCAGAAGTAAGCATCCGGCTGAGTTTTTCTGCAAGACGCTTACTGCAAGTGACACAAGCACACATGGAGGTTTCTCCGTGCCACGTAGAGCTGCAGAGAAGCTATTTCCACCACTGGTAAGTCCCTCTTTTCCTCAGGAACAATCCATACGTTCGTTTTGCTTTAATGGCTGCTTATGTTATGTATGATAACGTTACAGGACTACACAGCACAGCCGCCAACACAAGAGCTTGTAGTTAGAGATCTACATGAGAATACTTGGACATTTCGCCATATCTATCGAGGTAAAACCACTAGATTTTGTCTCTTTCTCTTTTTAGATTGAGTTGGTATTAAGCTCAGTTCTTGCTTACTTTCTCAGGGCAACCAAAGAGGCATCTCCTAACAACAGGATGGAGCCTGTTCGTTGGATCAAAAAGATTGAGAGCTGGGGATTCTGTTTTGTTCATCAGGTGAAAAAATCTTGGCTATTAAGTCATTTTGGCTACTGAGTCATTCTGGTGTTGCTTAACTTCTGATTTTTTACTCGCCATTTGAATTATCAAAGGGATGAGAAGTCGCAACTGATGGTTGGTGTGAGGCGTGCCAATCGGCAACAAACAGCTCTTCCATCGTCAGTTCTCTCAGCAGATAGTATGCATATTGGTGTTCTTGCTGCTGCTGCTCACGCAACTGCAAACCGCACTCCTTTCTTGATATTCTATAATCCAAGGTTAGCTCAAAAGCAGTTTCAACTCTCAAAGGTTTAAAAGTATATTTGAAGTTCTAACATTACTCGTTGTGTTTGTTCTCAGGGCTTGTCCAGCAGAGTTTGTGATCCCTCTTGCTAAGTACCGCAAGGCTATATGTGGGTCTCAGCTTTCAGTTGGTATGAGGTTTGGAATGATGTTTGAAACTGAAGATTCCGGGAAACGAAGGTAAGTTAATCCATATAACTGCAACCTTTCTGTATTTACTGATCAAATTTGGTTGTTCACTTTGCCATTTGCTGTGTATTTAGGTACATGGGAACCATTGTTGGAATCAGCGATCTGGATCCATTGAGATGGCCTGGTTCTAAGTGGCGTAACCTTCAGGTTGAATGGGATGAGCCTGGATGTAACGATAAGCCCACTCGGGTCAGTCCATGGGATATCGAAACACCTGAAAGTCTCTTCATTTTTCCTTCTCTGACCTCAGGACTCAAGCGTCAGCTCCATCCATCTTACTTTGGTTAGTAAAAAAGTGTGCCTTGGTGTTCTTTACATGAGATATGAAGCCTCACACCATTGTTTTGAAATTTGCAGCGGGTGAAACCGAATGGGGTAGCTTGATAAAACGGCCTATCCGAGTTCCTGATTCCGCAAACGGGATTATGCCTTACGCATCTTTCCCTAATATGGCTTCAGAGCAGCTTATGAAAATGATGATGAGATCTCACAACAACCAAAATGTACCATCTTTCATGTCCGAGATGCAGCAGAACGTTGTAATGGGGCATGGAAGTTTGCTAGGTGATATGAAGATGCAGCAACCCTGCCAGCCAATGATGATGAACCAGAAATCTGAGATGGTGCAGCCAGAAAGCAAGCTAACAGTGAACCCATCTGCTTCCAATACGAGTGGCCAAGAACAGAATCTGTCACAGAGTATGAGTGCTCCTGCAAAACCTGAGAATTCAACACTTTCTGGTTGCAGTTCTGGAAGAGTTCAGCATGGACTTGAGCAGTCAGTAGAACAGGTGAGCCAGGTGACAACAGCCACAGTGTGTAATGAGGAAAAGGTTAATCAGCAAATTCATAAACCGGGTGCTTCTTCTCCTGTACAAGCTGACCTTGATGACCTTAGTCAACAGATTTACCCACCACAGTCTGATCTAATAAATGGATTCTCTTTCCTGGAAACTGATGAGCTGACATCACAAGTCTCTTCCTTCCAGTCTCTTACCGGATCATACAAGCAACCATTCATGCTATCCTCCCAGGACTCTTCAGCTGTTGTGTTGCCGGATTCAACAAACTCACCGCTGTTTCACGATGTGTGGGACAATCAGTTGAACGGTCTCAAGTTTGACCAGTTCAGTCCCTTGATGCAGCAGGACCTTTATGGTAGTCAGAATATGTGTATGAGCAATAGC
Source organism: Camelina sativa (assembly GCF_000633955.1). Classification (NCBI taxonomy): domain Eukaryota; kingdom Viridiplantae; phylum Streptophyta; class Magnoliopsida; order Brassicales; family Brassicaceae; genus Camelina; species Camelina sativa. Next base: position 9,597,779 of record NC_025698.1, read on the forward strand.
ACAAACAGCAACATTCTAGATCCTCCACTCTCAAACACAGTTCTTGATGATTTTTGTGCCATCAAAGAAACCGATTTCCAGAACCACCCTTCTAGTTGTTTGGTTGGAAACAACAACAACAATAGCTTTGCTCAAGATGTTCAGTCGCAAATCACATCAGCTAGCTTTGCAGACTCACAGGCCTTCTCCCGCCAAGATTTTCCAGATAACTCAGGAGGAACTGGTACATCATCAAGCAATGTTGATTTCGATGATAGTAGTCTTCTGCAAAATAGTAAAGGCTCATCATGGCAGAAAGTTGCAACACCTCGGGTCCGAACCTACACAAAGGTAAGAAGATTATCTCTCAATCATTCCACAGAGACTGCATTTTCTGGTGTCACCAAACTGATATAAATCTTTGGGTTTTGGGGAATGTTTTGACTTGGCAGGTTCAAAAAACCGGGTCAGTTGGGAGGTCAATTGATGTCACAAGCTTCAAAGACTACGAGGAGCTAAAATCTGCAATTGAGTGCATGTTTGGATTGGAAGGACTTCTAACTCACCCGCAAAGCTCGGGATGGAAGCTTGTATATGTTGATTATGAGAGTGATGTTCTGCTTGTAGGAGATGATCCATGGGAGTAAGTCTCTTTCTCTCTTACCTGTGTATCCATTAACTTCACCTCACTTTCTGTCTTACAATAGTTTTCCTTACATGACTACATAAACTTGTGCAGAGAGTTTGTGGGATGCGTAAGGTGCATAAGGATACTGTCGCCAACAGAGGTCCAGCAGATGAGTGAAGAGGGGATGAAGCTTTTGAACAGCGCAGGCATTAATGATCTGAAGACTTCTGTTTCATAAATGTACCGATATAAAAAAAGATATCCTGTTGGATTTGTAAGAAAAAAGAGAGAAAGAAACTGTTCTTCTCTCGAACTGGTAGAGGATAAACCATCCTGTTGTAAGCATATGATGTGTTGTTCCGATTTGAAACCTGAAACTATTTGCATATTATGTAGTAGAGTGATGAATGAATGAATCAGTAATTGAGACAGAATGAGATCAAAAGCAAACAATTACTCCGCACATTGTTGTTTTAATCTTAAAAATCAGAGGAAAGCTTTTAGATCAAGGGTCAAGGGAAGATTATACTCTGTTTTATGCACAATGACAGAAATAAAAGAGTCGAAATCATCTCAAGAAAAAACTAGGGATAGTATAATTACTACTGTGATGGTGAGCAAAATGATACTCGCTGATTAATTCTACATTTGTAGCATAAAACTAAGAAATGATTTCCAAAGTATATAAAACTTATATAAAGCAACAAAGCCAGGCAAGAGAAAAGAGAAAATTTGCTCTGCTGCTAACAACAACATCTCACACCAAGAGGCAAATAGCATGTGTGGTATGCTAATTCTGCATCAGTCTCTGTCAAATCTCATTCTTTTCGCACTCTGCATCTCAGAAGTGTTGATATTACCATTGTTTAGATTCCTTGGCTGGTAAGGTGTAGCGTCGTGCTGGTATAAACAATTGGCTCCATGGCGACAACCCCTCGTGCTGTTGAAGTACATGCAAGGCTTCATTATCTTGGGTTTTGAATCCCTTGGCCTCTGGTTATTATTATTGCTATTTATCATCTCTTGGTTAGGTCCTCCAGGTGGGAGGTTGTAACGAAAACCGAGATGTGGTTGAACTGGTGGCGTCTCTTGTCTTTCCCCGCCATGTTGCTGAATCAGGTTCTTGTAATAACTAGCATCTCTTGCTGGTGGTGCTCCATAATTATGCTGGTCTGACGGAGCTGGAGGAGGATACACCATGGGAGGACATTGTGTTACCATTGGCTGAGGGTAAAATTGTCCATTGGAGGCAGGTGTTGTGGTAACTGCTCCATTGGCTTCATGGGTTGAAGATGGGTAGAGGCCACTTGCGTTGGAGGAGACTGAACCTGCACTGCTACTATTTGCAACAAGATTCTCGACCAACTTAGGGTTGCTTAGGATCTTAATAAGCAAATCTTGGTCAATCATGCTGCCTTGTTCTTTGCAGTTTGAGATTGCAGATAATGCAGCCATTATATCTGACCCTGAAGGGAGGATTGAAGAAGTTGATATGTTCTGATTGGGTATTGATGGCTCTGTTCCCACACTCGTGCCAGATTGGGTTGGGAGATCAGATGCTGAATCCGTCGCTATGTCATCATCTTCTACAGGTAGAATTGGTATGACAATGGTTTGCTGATCATCATAATGTGAGTTCTCAACATCAGCTGGAACCGAAGGGCTGCAGATATTAGTTTAAGAAAAGACCCCAAGTCAAAACAAAAGTAAATATGCATATGTATGTGTTGGACAAATATAGAGGGGATAGATCCGGACTTTGAAGGAATAGATGATGCGCCAGGATAGAATGCTTCAAGAACTCTCAATTCCCTCTGATTTTGTGCTTCCACTTCTTTGCTTTCGTCCCCTGCAACCACTCTCCATTCCTCATCTAGCAAAATCTGCAAGACAAGAAATACAACTAACATGAGGATACCAACCAAGAGCACCGTACCCCATATTTTACCACTGATTCGTATGCTTAAAGGACCTTTAATATTTCTTTGACTAGACAATTAATATAACTTCAGAGAAATAGAGGGGGAAATATATGTTAACTAGAAGTGTAAACTAAATATCTTGGCATTTTGGGACAGTTGCAATTAGTACTTTCCAAGATGTAATGATTCTCTAGCTAACAAATAAGGCTTAAAGAGTGTGATCCGAGAGCTCACCCGGACAGAGCATTTCCACTTTATTACTGCTATGTCTGATAACCTAATCTGTGGCTCATTGGCAGAAAGAGGTCCACCAAAACCAGGTGGTAGATTATCATCACCCGGATGTGAAGCCAAAGATGACTTCGCTTGCAGGTGATCTTGAGACTCTGATCCAACTTGTGAAGGTGAATCCTCTGATATGAACAGCCGTACCTGTTCAACATGAGAAACACATTGTCAATTGACATGTACACAAGAACCTTGGAGAATGTTGATCAAAATAACGCTAGTTAGAATCTCATAACAAGAATCACTACAAACAAAAAATACAGTTATACATCAAACATGACTATATTGGACCAATTATCTCAAACATACAATCCAAAGAAAGTGGAAAAGGGCTTGTCAGCATAAAGGTGTTACAGGAAATTCCAGCCAATGTGGTAAAGTATAAGAAAAGGACCTCATAGTCCATAACAGCCTAACTAATCAACTACTTTTCAAACCATGTATACATGAAATAACTTGGAAAACGGTGATGTTACTCTCTGTAGCATCCTCCTCCTCCCCCTTCCCATTAATAAAATTAGCTGGACAACGAATCCATCTCCAAGCTATCTTACCGAAGTATTTTCCATCAGCAAATAACAGCATTTGAATCTGTGTTAAGTCACCATTCCCCAGTACTTTGTTGACGATATTTCTTGGTTCGCTCTCTTGCAAACCTCATCACTGAACTACTTGACTACATTGAAGTCATGAGTAAGATGACTAAGGCTGACCATCCCATGATGAAACTGGATGTGTATCTGAGGATTAGACCCTTATCCAAAGAAGCAAAAAATGGGCAATGATTTTAGACTATGATGCAAGAAAAAAGAAAGAAAGAGAGCAGTGTTGATAAGTACTCCAATCCAAGAGCTCGAGATAACTCATTGGCAGGTTTGTCACCATGGTTCCACACGTATTCCCAAGAACTAAAAACAAGTTGCAGGCAAATATATAATCTAAAAAAAAAAAAAGAACACAGATATACACTACTAAACAATCAAAGTTCCTCAAATCATAACTAAGCAAGATACTTGCAAGTTATTAAAAATAAACATCCAAAGGGACATGAAGGAATACAAAAACCAGTTGAATCCATACCACAGAACAAAACAAAACAAACATCAATCACAGAGAGCATAAAAAAGAAAGATTCAGCAACATATTGTCCTGAAGTTCCCAGTCATCAACTCATCATCATATCATTTGCAATCAGCTAATTTAAGGAACCTATATCGAAAGTGAGCTAAGCCGAAACATCAATCAATAATTCCAAGAAAGCTTCTCGATCCAATGAACTGAAAAATGTCATTTTTTTATTTATTTTGTGTTTACCTGACAAAGTTTAAAATCTGGAGGCCAGGATACCCTTTTGTGCAATGCCCTCATAGTTCACTTCTTTTTCAATCTAAAAATATATTCTTTTTGCCCAGGAGCAAGGTCCAAACTTGCCCTTTTAAAAATCCCCAATAAATTTATTCAACTCTTTAGATTGAACCAATCATCATCATCATTCTCTCATCCAAAGCTATCGAGAAACCCTAATTTCTCAGGAAAACTTTTGACAAATCGAGGATGTGAGAGGGAAATTAAGAAGAAAAGATAACGAATTTATGAAGCTGCATGCTAAATCCGTCGAGATGGAGATAGAGAGGGAGATGGAAGCAGATTGTGAAGCCCTAGATCCTCTGGCTTCTTCTTCTTCTGGTCACCATCGTCATTTTATCTGTCCTCCAGATTTTTTCTTTCTTTCTTTCATCCGCCTAATATACACGTGTCCTTCACCTTCCCCCACCCCCAATCTTTTGCATTTTTCCAAAATTATCCATACAGTTTACGGTATTTCCATTATGACCCCTATTTTTGGAAACATATTAGTCAACAATACTCAATAGCAGCCAGTCCAATTGACTCGTAGTTATCACCAACAGTTACATTATGGCAAGTTGATTGAAGCGTAGACTTGCATTTTGAATACACATGTGTGAGGTTGGTCTTTTGTTGTTGTTGTTGTTAGTGAATGAATAATCCGTTTTTTTTTTCTTTTTTTTTCGCCAAGTGAATAAGCCATCTTTTAAACTTAGAATCATGTTCTTTAACATGGAATTATACAAAGAACATGGAATTATACACCACAAGGGAGAGTTTTGTAAGAAAAATAAACAATAAACCGAAGATATTATTACACGACTTTTAAAAGTTGAAGTCAATATAATCCAATCCCATTGTTCACGACAAGCTTCACTTTCAGTAGAGGAGGTTATGTCCGAAAAAACCAACACCAAACCAAACCAAATAAAATTCCTTAGCCACAAAAATCAAACAATTTTTTTTTTCATAATAAAAGAAAAATGACTCTATACAAGAGACTATCCTCCACTCTCCGTTCTTCCTCTCTGCACTTGTGTGTCACTTTAGTTGTTTGAAACTAAGAGTTAAGGATTGTCTGAAAAAAAACCATACCAATTATCAAATGTGTGAGGTTGGTCTCCTAAGATTATCAAATGTTCCAAAGTCTCTCCTAAGATTATCAAATGTTCCAAAGTCTCTCCTAAAAAGCCATACCAATTATCAAATGTTCCAAAGTCTCTCCTAAGATTTTGTCTTTTCAGATTTCTGTCGCACTCGGGTCGGCTCTCACCTCTGCCATTTTCTATCTGTAATAAGCAAACAAGCCAAAATCAAACATTGTTCAGTTTTTTTAAAAACATTGAAGAGTGATTCCAGAGAAAATACTAGGAAGAGACTTGTTTACTTACCCTTTGTTCCCTGTTGTGCTTGAGACGCAGACCGTTGGATTCTAGGAGAAGAACCTTGTTTCCCATTGGTAACACCAGGCAATGAATGTCTTTTCTTGACTGAAACAACATCTCTTTCTTGAAGATCAGGGCTTGATCTTGGCGAGTTGTGTTCTTGAACTTTCGCTTTCGCCGACTGTGTTGGCTGCATGAACCGAGGAAGAGAGTTCTTGCCTCCGCTGCTTTCTCTTGCTTCTTGATCAAACCCGAAAGAATTCCTTCTCCCACTTTTCGGTTCCTTGCCTTCTTCTTGTTCTGGTGTAGCCTCACCGCCGGTACCAGTTTCTTGTTTGGGGCTTGATGTTATTTTCTTGCTAACTTTCCTCTTTTGGCTCGAACCACTCTTTTCGGATTTTCCCTTTCTTGCTTTGACTGAAGAAGATGCTTGGCTTGCCGGTGTTGCCTGAGATTCTGAGATTGTCATCGGAGTTAAAGCTTCCTCAGATATAAGGTAGGCTTGAGGTCCTGATTCATCTTCAGCACGTCTCTTCTTGGAATCTGGTGTACTAATGACCGATTCATGCTGTGTCTCTGAAATTTTTCCAACTTCGACCATAGCATTCTCAACTTTCTCCTTCGGGTCCTCGACAGTACCCAATGATGTTTCATCCTTAACATCAATTTCTATCAACTCTGTTTGGTCTGTTTTAACATCAGTGTCATCCTCTAAAAGCTTTGCTTCTACCTTGGACTCTGCACCCTCAGCGTCTGACTTCTTCTCAAGTGTGTCAAGAGAAGAAGTTACAGAGAGTTCGGTGCCACACTCAGATCCACTGAGCTCAGCTGGAGCCACATCTTCCAATGAGTGATCCTTTTTAGTGTTTGTAGCGTCTAGCGAATCTACATCTGTTTTTCCTTCTTCACCCAACACACCATCTTTAGAAGACATTGCTTTGTTTGAACCAGTAGATGTAGTTAATTCCTCAAACTTCGATTGAGCGGCAATGAAGGAAGGATTACTAGCCTTACGCTTCAAAGAATGTTTAGGCTGTCCATCCACATATTCAGGCTCTTCGAGCAAAGAATCTGGTTCCTTAGCAGCAGGTGGTTGAGACTGGATTGAGTCATAATAAACCTCTGCTGATGCTTCTGGCGAATCATATTGACTCATTTTCTCTGTCTCAGATAGCTGGGCTGCTAGCTTATTTGATTCATAGCTTGACAAATCAGTTTCAGTTTTGGTCTCTACCGTCGTGTCAGAGTTCAGCAAGTCATCTTGAGGTGATACTTTAACACTCTGTGTTTCTTCCAACCGTTGCTCTTCCGTTGTCAAATCTGATTTTGAAGTCTTCTCAGGTTTTGGAACAGACATCCACCTCTCCAACCAGTTCCAAGCAGAGCTAGGTTTTGTTGGATCACATTTAATGCTGATTGATTTTGTCTTGGGAGTTGACTCCATTAGCTATAAACCAAATATATAACAAAATGAGTATTACAAGAATATGAGTTTAGCTATCACAATATATACCTTGAATAGCCAGCCAGAAAGAACTAAAACCAAGTTTAAATACACATACATGCTTAGCAAACTTGTTTTCGAGAAGCTTTTGTGCGGCTGCATTTGCTTCCACTTTGTCCTGAAACAATAAACAATGTCGGTCCACAAGATTACATAGGGAAAACAAAGTGATACTGTTAACATAATTCAGCCATCTCAAAACCTTACCGAGATTGCTGAAACACGGCTACCATCTTTTGTGGAATGACGAGCACGAACCATTGTTTGCATCTTGACAATAGCTTGGACACAACGCAGTGATCCCATGGCCTGGCTCCTAACCAGGTGGCCACGAACTGCAGCTTGAAGTTTAATAACTTTCTTGCTCCTCAAAAGTTCTCTTCGCACCTGCAGTTCAATAACACCACAGTAAGAATAGTTTTCAGGACGGTTCTTCCTCAGGAACAAGGGGAATATGTTAACACATCTCAAACAAGTTCACAGAGTTAAGGAAAGCTTCTTCACATCCTTAGTAATAAAGAAAACACAGGAGAATAAAGGAAACAAGACCATACCAAAAAACCACGAACAGCAGCTTGGATGATCACGATAGCAGACTCATCAACATCTTCCTCACTTCCTTTTCTGATTATGACCACATCATCGGTTTCAGATTCTTTCGGTTCAACCTTACTAGCGTTTTCAACCTCGGGAGTAATAATGTCTTTCTCTACAGTGGATACATCAGCAGCATTTGGTCCTTGCAAATGATCAGTTGCAATGAAATCATCCTCCTCAGTTTCAGTCCCTTTCGATTCCACAAGAACAGGCAGCTCAGTTTTATGGTCAATCTGCTCCTCCTCCTCCTCCACCGTTTCGTTCTCAGCAGACTGGTTTTTTTTCTCATCCACATAGGTAACAACGGGGAATTGACTACTCTTCTTCTCATCATCAACAGAAAACGGCTGCTGCTTTTCAGAAACAAAGTTGTTGTTGTTGTTGTCAGGAGAAGGAGACTTAAGGAGAGCAGATTCAAGAGTTTCTCTAGTCCTAGTAGTAGCAGGAGTAGTCTCAGAGACAACACTAGTTATCAGGCCTCGCTGTTTCCCAGATTTCTTCCTGAAACTCCATCCACGCTTGTCACCACCAGAGCTCTTGTTCTACATCCAAAAAAAAAACAACACAATCTTTTTATTAAGTGCTTAAATCTCACATTTTCATAATAGAGAGGCTAAACAAAAGACACAACAAAACCATTTAAACCTAACAAGATCAAAACGGACAAAAAAAACAAAACCCTAAATTATAATTATTAAAAAAAAACCTTAGTAGACAAAAATTAGAAACTCAGAACTGCCAAAAAAAATCCGACCAGACACTGACGGAAGCACAATAAAAACAGATCTACGACACTTAGAAACACTCAGATCCTAAATTAGCAACTTGTTCAGTATCGCGAGGACTGTTGAGCCTTAAATTAAAAAAATGAAGAAACGAACAATTTGAAAAAGAAAAAGAAGAAATGTCAAAAACCTCGGCGGAGGTGGCGTTAGGTTCAGCGGCATCATCACCGCCGGCGCAAGCGATGATACGAAGACAAGAAGAAGCTGGAGATCTTCCCATGGATGATGTTCGGTTCTTTAGAAAAAGAAGAAGAAGACCGTTTTATCTTCTTCTTCGGAGTGGGATATGACGTTGGATCAGTAAAGAGAGAGAGAACTCAGAAGGTGTCGTTGGAAATTGGAGCAGAGAGAGAAGAGAGAAGTGAACTCAGAAGCGGATTACTGAAAAGAATTAAAATACGGTTAAGTCGCGCATTTGGAATCCGCCAGTCCTTTCTCTTCTCTGTCCGTTGAGGTGCCAATTAAAGCGATTTTACGCTGTCACTGTCAGAACTCTCTCGTGATGACTACATTTTCTTATTCCCTCCTCTCTCTCTCTCTTTTTTTTTTTCAAACTAAGCGATTTTACTAGAGTAACAACAAATTCACATTACTGTACATGCTTTTGAATTCGATTCATCATATATATGGGTTAAAAAAAAATTATGTATAAACGACTAAAAAAAATGTAACACACACAAAAATTGTTATGAATTTCCTGTTTTTAGAGGAGTACTAAAAAATAACGGTTGGATTGATTGAGGAAATGAATTATGAAATTAGTGGGGGGTTATTCAATTATAGCAAGTCGATAATGTTGGTTCACCTAATAATAATAAGACGCATGTGACTGTCATGTGCATCATGTCTTTTTTTTGGTTCTCTCTGATCGCTTTGAGGATTTTTATTAACTCTTTTTCTTTCCCCCTTTATATGTGGGGTTTATTTATTTATATAACTTTGTTTATTAAATTGTTTCTCTCAAAAACCCATTTGGTTAAAGACGTAAATATGTTAGATAAAAAAATCTATATTTGCAGTGTAAGCAATAGTGACAATGATATGTTGTGTAAGTAAAAAGTATTAAGACTTACTTATAGAAAATTGTTGTTTCTTTAAGCTTTTCCTTTATCTATTTAGTATCCTTATCTTGGCAGGTTAACTACTTTCTTCTTTCTTACCATTTCCATCTTTTTTTATTTTATTTTATTTATTTGCAAGTATGTATATTCGATTTAAAGCAAAAAAAAACAACGAGAAAAAATTTGAAACTAGAACCGATGGGCTTTGTGGGCCTATAGCGGGCCAGATAAAGGGATAAAAAATAAGGAAAACCGTGGCTTTGAAAGAGCTAATGGAAGGTGTGGGGTATCTCTCTGTTACCAAACTGATCAAAGTCCTAACCACTACTCATTGTAACATTGACATGCCTTTTTGTCTTAATTTTTGCCACGTGTCGTTTTCACAGTACTGCCAGCTAGGTCAGCATATGTATTTGTTTTGTTTTGTAGCTTTACGACAATAAAAGTATAACATATCAAAGTTGTGGGTCTATTCTGAAAGTGATGGTAAATTATTACTCATGGCTCTTAACGTTGTGACAGTGTCACCGTATAGCCCCACTGCCTGATCTTTTTCTTATGTTTTCCCTTCATTTTCATTTTCACTTTTGTTATATAAATGACTGTGTTCTACTGAATAGTGTATACTACACACAAAGACTGATCTATTATACAAGTAATCCGAAGATTAATGAACACGTTAAAAATAAAATATTATCAGTTTGAGACTTTGACGCTTCGTACAAAAGAGTTTGACTCACCTATTTCCTCATTTCTTTTTCTTTTATACCACTATTAATAGGTTTATGCAATATGCTTAATGCAAATACTAAATGCAGACGAAGACGTGAACAAAGGAAGCCCGTAGTCGGCAACTAAAAGCCAAAGGTGGTTGATTCAAACTTCAAAGTGGTAGAAAGTTTAAGCGATAAACTATCAGGGCTTGCGTGTGAAAGATGAACCAAACCTTTCACGACCTTGACCAATATGATTAACCTGAAGACCAAACCTAAAGTGGGATTATACTAATATTTTAAATCAGAAGAAGCATCACTAATTGCTTCCGTCCTAAGTTAAATATCTCAAACTTATTTCACTGTTTTTGTCGCACTCACGACAGAACGCCATTTTTACAACATCATTATCTTCAAAAGCTCTATTTTAAGTATCAATTATCTCAGTAAACAACAAATTTATAGGAGCGGATTATGAATCTAAGCATAAACATGATAACTACAAAAATACACAATGATTCATACAAAAAGCAAAACACATGCTTCATGCCATGCCATCACAAGTCAGTAAAGGACAAAACCGTAGCAGTTTCTTTTTCTTTTTCTGAGAAAATCTGAATTCTGAATATTGAAAACGTTATCTCTAGAAATAAATCATTCGATGTGGTTTACATTCAAATACAGAAGCCGATAAAAATTCCACATGGAATTACAAATGTTTAATGAAAAAAAATAAAAAGTGATTATGAGTCTCTCATTGTGTGAAGAAAGAAACAAAAACTGTTAAAAAGAAACCACATCGAGCTTAGAGTCAGTAGTTTTAAGACTTACGTGGCCTTCCTCTTCTTCCACCGGTCTTCACCGGCGGAGCCTTTCCGTTACCGGTGCGGCCGCCGCATCCACGTCCTCCACGGCCACGTCCTCTGCCACGAGCGCTCTGTTTCTTGCCGTTGGCCTCTTCTCCATCTTCACTGTAGTCACTGTCCGCATCACTACCTTGAGGTTCCTTCTCCTTGTCGCTGTTATCTTCATCACTGTCTTCTTCAGAATCAGAAGAAGCTTTTGATGCTTTCCTCTTTTTAGAAGCAGCACCTCTTTTGGCAGCTTGTTGCTTCGGCGGCAAAGTTTCTTCCTTGACTTCTTCTACAATCTCTGCACACAACAATCAAATACATCAAGAAATGTTCAAATTCTGTAGGGGATTAATAATATTAATGTGAATATACCTTCTAATGATCCTTTGCCGTCATAGATCTCGAGCTGCAGAAAGAATAAATAGCGTAAGTAAACAGATGAGGAAATACCAAACCTTGAAGAGAAGTATCATCTTGAGCTTTCTATTGAGGGCTCAAATTAAAAAGAACTGGCTCTCTTGCTTTTGTTACCTGCTCAAGTCGATCAGCGATATCTGTTCTGTCAACTATGACCATTGAATGGCAAAAACCGCATGCCACACTACAGAAAAACATACACAAGGATTTTAGAAAAATTCCCAACTTTCTCTGAGGCAAACACTTGAGAAACTCACCCCATTACATGCATTCCCTCGAGCATATCCACCTTTTTTGGCGCAGCAGAGGATCTGAAACGAGAAAGTAGCAGGGTTTATAATGATAATCATATGTGGTTTTTAAACAAAAATTTAGTTATAGTATGGCATACTTTTGACCGTTGGGGCCATAACCAAGTTCTCCATACTGAGCATGACCCCAACTTATGCAAGAACTATCGGCACCAACAAAATGATGCATGCTTCCTGAATCCATCCAACGCAAGTTCCAACCACTGTGAGGAAAGAACAATGCTACATTAATTATCAAAAAGCAATATATCAATCGGTGGAATCTGATTAAGACGAACCTTAAATCCATCATAGGTTTAGGGTACATCCAATCATCACCATTGTTCTTTATCTTTCCCCACATATATAACTGCCCTCCACCTGAAATGAAAACCCAAACAAGTTAAATTTAATTTTAAATACAGGACCAGAAGACTGACACGAGGTAAAAAGACAGTTCAGGTTAGAGTCACTTGCCAGCGGTACAAGCGGAGTTTGCAGCACCAGCAGAAAGAATGGCATTAGGAGGCAAAACATTATTCCTCTGAAACACATCAATACGGCGTGGAGCCCACTCATCTTTCTGCTCCCTATGTCCAAGCCTGAATTGGTAACCAAACATCTCATGAGGAAGAGGAAGAGGAAGTTAATTTCCATCTACAAAGCTTAAATATGAGCCAGTACCAACCTTCCATATCCACCAAAGCCCCACCTGTCATATGTTTTAAAAGATATTAGCAGCTGATGCATCAGAAATATTGAAGTTTCAAAAAATTTGAACAGATATGTTACTTACGTGTAGAGAAACCCATTCTTATCTACGGCCACTGATTAAGGGAAAAATTAATTATCAGAATGAGTATTTAGCTTCCTTGAAAGACAGATTGAGGACAGAGAAGAGTGACAGAAATATTGTTTCTACCAGTATGATTTGTTCCACATGCAACTTTGACAATGGTTTCCTTTGCAAGAGAAGCGATGGCTTTAGGACGTGGCTGAGCTTCGTAGGCGAGCCTGACTGAACTATCCTTCATATTGAACTGAAACGAAAACACATACAATGTAATTTGGTTTAAAGTAACTGATGGAGACATTTTACCTAATTATTCATCAAGTAAAATTCAGAGAGACTAAAGTAACTAATCAATACATAGGAAATTTCCATAACATTTCAAATAACAAGAGCTCAAAACTTATTGCAGATAACTAAGTTACCTCATTAACAGTTCCATGACCAAGTTGACCATACTGTGGGAGACCGGCAGTCCTATAAACAAACAAACACTCTGCAATTAAGCAAGAAGTCTGACTAAAATAAGACCTGACTAAAAGAAAATCCGAAAATAACAGACTAGACCAAACTGAAGAAACCATACAGAATAGAGGCTCCTTCAGTAGATGATAACCACACAGTGAAATCAGCCCCACAGGCAACGTTTGTGACCTCATCAGACACAATACAGGGAAGAGGCGATGATTCAACTTCTACAGAAACAAAGCCTGCAAAATACAAACTTTGAAACCATTAGAACTGAAGACACAAGCAGATATAAGTACAGTTTGTCATACCGTTTTTGGCTGAACCCGAACCCAACTGTCCATACTTATTCCATCCAAAAGCAAGGGAAAGGCCATCATCACTAACCACTACCGTGTGGTTCCTCCCTGCTGCCGCTTTCACAATTTTGTGCCTTCAATAGAAACATGACAAGAAAAAGCAAAAAAAAAGCTCAATGCCTAATAACAACCAATTCAAAGCTTGATCAATCTAGCAAGGAAACAGAAAAAAAAAAAAAAAAAAAAAAAAAAAAA